>NW_024609884.1:88882978-88946272 GCF_016920785.2 Ixodes scapularis
CATAGGCGAAAATAAGACAATAGACACTTTCAAAATGGCCGCCGTTGTCCCCGAAAACCCCCCCTCGAAATTTTTTTCTGGGTACGGCCCTGCCTGACATTCAGACTAATCTTATCGGCTTTCTGACATACAGCAGACGCCAGCCGAAAAATGCCGTCCAGAATCCTTGGTGATGATCCTGATTATACAGGGTGTCACAAAAGAAATTTCACACTGTCTTTTTTACCGCAAAAATAAACTAGGCATCGCCGAACGCTCATTCTCCAACAAAAGGTAGCGCTAAAGGTCGCAACCAGATGCCAAAGTTTCAGCCCGATCCAATAACTTAATCAAATGTTATAAGTGATTTTCTGAAAATGTCAATGGGAAAATGGCGGCCGACGGTGTTTTCAAACACATGGGGCTCTATGGCACCAGAAACCAAAAACGGGCAAAAATGGGCTCAATTTTCCCATAGAAATTTTCAGAAAATCACTTATAACTTTTGATTAAGTTATCGGATCAGGCTGAAACTTTGGCATCTGGTTGTGACCTCTAGCTCTACCTTTGGGCGGAGAATGAGCGTTCGGCAATGCCTAGTTTATTTTTGCGGTAAAAAAGACCGTGTAAATTTTCTTTGTGACACCCTGTACTTCTTATTCGAATGAAGAGCTAGGTATGTCGTTTGTTCGTTTTGTGGTCTCTTTAATGTAATTGGAATAATTAGAAGACAACACGCCAAATACTCCGCAGATGGAAGTCGCCTTCGGAGTTGACGATCGCTTTACGGCATACGTGTCTGGTATTGCTTAATGGCAACCTACGGCTCGTACAAGTACAGTCCCCGGCGATATGAAAGACCCACTGGGAGCGCGTGGCCGAGGCGGTGGCTGGCGGGGGCGCCTACGAGCGCTCCGGGCAGTTCCATTCTGCCTCGAGGGGAGGACGCTCACTCGGGGCTCAGCACAAACTGATAAGCGCGCGCTTTAGCTGAGCCCCGAGTGAGCGTCCTCCCCTCGAAGCAGAACGGAACTGCCCGGAGCGCTCGCAGCACCCCCGCCAGCCACCGCCTCGGCCACGCGCTCCCAGTGGGTCTTTCATATCGCCAGAGGCTGTACTTTTAGTAAGGAAAAATAATTTGTGTCTAACGTCGGGGTCACCGTTCATCAAGTGGTAAACAAAAATTTTTTTGTCAAAGCATAAAGTTCCGATCAGAACTTCATGCTTTCAGCAAGATAGCAATAAGAACCGCAACTGTTCAAAAGCGAGAGCAGACGCTCTGGAAGCGGTGGCGCTGGGAGCGTTACGCTCGATTTGCTCTGCAGCGCGTGCCACTGGGATGGATCACGTGACCGATCGCTCACGGAGGCCGACCGCTCGACGACCGCTAGCGCGGAGCGCTCGGCACTTGCCAGGGGAAGGGGCTATTAGTTTTTCTTCATGTACACTTTTGTTATTGCAATCATCCATTACCCCCGTCATTTCTCTTGACCCAGAAGGAGTCCCCCAAAACAGTAGTGGTTGAGAACCACTGCTCTAAAGACTCCTCAGTATTGCAGGGGTGGAAGCGCTGCGCCAATCCACTTTCGCTGCGCCATCCTGCTCCCAAGCGCACATGTTGCGCTAAAACTATCCAAACAAGTTTTTTTTTTTTTTTTAAGGCTATATTTATTGGAGTATTCTTTATTGGCCACAGTGGTTTACCGTGCTGTGCTCGTTCAGATAATTCTGAACCAACAGACTCTTTCAGCAAACCGTGCTTCAAAGGCTCCGGTAGTGCGCGGTACGCGGCAACGGTTTGCTAAAAGGCCCTATCGTTATGAAGCCACCATGCCGATGTGGCGTGTAAGTCTCATCTTCGAATATGGCACATATGCACAGGTCGCTTTGTCAGAGTACTCATCAGAACTCTGACAAACGACGAAACGATGCTTCGATGCATAGTTTCGTCATTGACTTCAGTTGCAAATCGGCCGTTGTCCTGTCGTATTCTTTACCCGTTCTTCGTCCCTGTTTATCTAAAGCTGTTTTTCATCATGTTCATTTATTTATTTTTTGCACAGTGGAATTGAGCATGATTGAGTGTATTCGAAATACCAAACACACGGGGGCATTAAATCACCGTAAAGTCTCGTACAAACGCCCGCCCCCAAATAATCACACATCTTTTTTTTTCTTTTTTTTTCTTTTTACATTTATTGCGTGATTTGCGGTATCGGTCCGCGACAAGCGTGGTCGCCGCGGGTTCCCTCGTGCTTATCGCAGCGTGCGTGACAGGCGAATCTGCAGCATCCGTGCTATGCGGGCTGACATGACAGGCAAATTCCAAATTCGTTCCCGCATTTTTTTTTTTTTTTTTTTTTTTTTTTTTTTTTTTTTTTTTGCACGCGCGATATCGGTTTTTGTGACACCCGAGTCTGAGCGGGTCGGGCTCTTGCGTCTATATCGCACTGTGAAGCGCGAATGCGCTGCGTCCGCGTTCTGCTGCCGTACCCGTGACGGTGGAGTTCATAGCGAATTCCCACATACTTATTGCAGACGCGAGTTCGCCGTGTCTGCGATATGCAGCAGTAGCGAAAAGACAGTGAATGCGCAGGCGAGCTTTTGATAGTTAATCATGGTGTTGAAAACCCGAGACAGGTGGGGAGGGAAAAGTTGGGAAACTTTGAAGTTTCCCGTTCCCGTTTCACTAGCTTGTATCCCCCCCCCCCCCCCCCCCCCCCCCGACACACGCACGCGCGTACACGTGCGTGCGTGTGTACGCGCGCACGTGTACGCGCTTTTTCTGGGGAAAGCAATAACTTCTGGGGAAAGCAATAACTACTCTATAAAATTAAACATTTGGCATAATATATATTTATTTATGCGTGTTTGGGGTGAGTGCTCTTGCTGAGGCTGCTTCCGCGTTCCTCATTCGTGTCGTAAACGTAACATATAAAAGCGATAATTGGTTGCCTCAATCATCTGTAGAGTTTCTTGTAAATGACGTATGTGGCGAATACGTTTATGGTCTTACTTGCTAGTTTTGTCGGTCAATTTTTTTTTTTTTTATTAAGCTCCTAGACAAGCTTTTTGTTTAGTTTTAGTCTGCGACGCCTGTTTTAGTAAGGGTTAATTAAGTGCGTATGTATGAGCAGGAATGGTATAGGTAGTATCATAAAGTTTTCAATATTTTGCATTTGTACTTTTATCAAATAGAGTAGATTTGTACTCTGTTGAGTATTGGAATACTTTTGATTTGTACTCTGTACAGAGTATTGGAATACTTTTGATTTGTATTCTGTTGGGTATTGGAATACTTTGGTTTCTAAACAGGGACTTGAAACATTTTTATTTCCTAATAGTGAACTGTAGTCAGTATTGGACTTTATTTCATACCATAGTATTGCAGCTTGAAATGGTTTTGTTTTTAACTTATGGAACGTGCAATTTAGGTTGTTAAATAGCGAAAATGTTTTGTTTTCATGAGGCATAAGTTGTTCCCCTTTAGTTGCTTATGCCTACTATTGTAAATCCATGAGAGGGTAAACCCGTTACCACCAGGACAGTTCTCAATGGCAGCCATTCAAATGTCTTTTTGCTATGGCCTGGAATATATTTAAGGAAAGGTCATGTTTGGAAATGGTTCTGGAACGTCACATGGAGATGCTTTTTTATTTATATTTCTTTTCGTATTTCGAAAAACACATCTGTGCTTATAGCACCGAGTTTGACTCGGGTTACCAGCTCCAAGATATGCTTATACTGCTACGAAACTCGATTTTTGTTGCTCCTGAGCTGCTCCAAAGCTGCTCCAAAGGGGCATCTTTGCTGCTTTCAGACCTGCCCCAAAAGGCTCAAGCTTGCTTCCACCCCTGGTATTGTGACACTTACGGTGCTGCTCCTTATTTACAAACCCTGGGGCCCCAGCCCTCGAAAATACAACTGATCAGGTCACGATCGGTTGTGCACCTCGCTCAGCACATCGCCGGTTTCTCGCACCTTTCTTCTTTGGTGCATAATAAAATGGGTGAAGATGTTGGACACTCTAAAACGGAGCCGGTTATACTCCGTTTCACCGTGGCTTGGCAAAGAGCGAACGCTACAGCCTCCTTGGGCCAATCAGTGACGGAGGCGAAGCATGTGACAGCCCTTACCAAAAGTGTGTGTGCGTGAGTGCGCGTACGTGCGTGCGCGCGCGCGCGCTTGTGTATGTGTGTGTGTGTGTGTGTGTGTTTGTTTGTGTGTGTGTGTGTCGGGGGGGGGGGGGGGGGGGGGGGCAAGGGCAAGAGCGTAACCCAAGCAGTTGGAGAAGAGGGGAAGGAACTTGCATCCGGACCCTGCGTGTCCCAGACATCACTCTATCCTCCCAGAAACTTACCGCCGAATTCACAAACCTCGCTCCAATTGAGGCGCCCCTCCACTTCCTCAGAAAAGGCGCGAGGGCGGGCACTGGCCAATCGCGACGGCAGATAGGCGCTTTTGACTGCTTATCCATCCTCGCGATTGGCCAGCGCCTGCCCTAGCGCCTTCTTTGAGGAAGTGGAGGGGTTTGTGAATTCGGCGGTGAGCCTACCAGGAGGAATGCTGGCCACTCCGCTCATTTGCATTAGACAGAGCGATAGCAGCACCGAAGCCTCTCCTCATGGCTTGGCTGCTTCAGCTGCTCTAGCCGCTCCAGCCGCCGCCCTCCGGCGAGGCACTGATGGTCATTGATTTTTATAGAATTTTCCCCACGCACTTATTATCAACCTCTGAGTATGTCTACAAACATCTCGTAAAAATAATTGTTTTCTTTTGAGAAAACTAAGTTTCAAGTTTAAGCCTCCGAATCCCTGGCTGCCACTCTCCTGGCAACAACCAGCAGGGGCGCTCGCGACGTCAGTTATTGTAACTGAGAGGAGACTACGCCCCCTCGTCCACGACGATGGGCATTGTAGCGACAGTGAGCGTCTTGGGTTTTGCCAATTGCGTCTGGTTTAGGCTGTTTGCGGCAGGCAATGGAGGGTGGGGGTAATTGGGGATGTACTGTGGGGTGAAATAACACCACAAACAAATGACACAGAGTGACATCTCATCGGTTTTTGACCGTGAAGTGTCTGCAACGGAAGTGGGTCCGTGCTGTTCGAAGCGAATACTAGCTCCTAGCGTTGTCGTCGTGCTAGGAAACAGTTTGCGCCGTGCTACCAAACAAAACCTTCCATGCCATTCTGCTTCTGAATCGGCATCTAGGTCCGTATGTCGGCTGATCGCGAATGCAGCCGCCACGGGCAATCTCCTCGGAGGCGATGCCGGCGGATTAAATGCGAACGGCAATTCGTCTCAAATTTTGTGCTGAAAATCTTATAATATCTGCTGACCATTGCTCAACTCGGACAAGCTCGATGAATCGTAGTCCATTATTTCCCACGGATGATCGCGACAGCCTTTTGACTGCTTCCGACGCTGGATGAAACAGGTCCAAGCTGCCCACGTGCTGATATTTATACAAAATCCCGAGAGATAGCCCACCTTGCATCAAAAGCAAATCGGGTTAAAATATGGTGTGGGCTAACTTTCGGTGTACAATCAAGAACAGTTAAAATACTTATATTTTTAGGTCGTGTCCCTTCCAAGCTTCTTATGGGTGCGAGGGGAAGCAAAGATGACTGTACTTCCCAGTCAGCAACGTTCGCAATTATATCCTGCCATAGCTAGCTAGCCGCATTTACGCCAAGGCCATCATTGATCCAAACACTACTATTACTAGGAGTGGGCTGTTTTTCGGTGTTTAAAAAAATGTAGCAAATCAAGCCAAAAATAGGGGTAGGCTATCTCTCGGGATTTTGCTACATCTGACGTCGCAACAAGATGGCGAACCAATAAATTTGCAGGTTAGTTTCGGTATCGGTGTTATCGCATCTTTACAATTAATAATTATTAAAAGAGTTTTGGGAAAATTTACTTGCTGCTCTAGGCTCAGTTTTTTGCACTCTCAGAAAATATGTTTAGTTGAAAACAGTCAAATCGACACCGGACCTCCCCTTTACGTACGTCAACACTGGCACAGCAGTTTATCCAGTCTGTAGGCTTGTGGCACCCAGGCTCACCTAAAGCCGGTGGACATGAAAACAAAAAAGAAAAACTGAACACAATGTGTCGTGCTGGAACAAAAAAAAATTAAAGAGTTTTATGTTCAAGTTGCAGTTTGTCATGTAAATTTAATGTTGAGGAAGGACTTTGAAAAAAAGGTTCCATGTAGACACCTATATTCCATTTATAATTGGCATGAATGATGAATATAGGTGAATAAGAGATAGCACCATCTCAAAATGCTGTGTGTAAGAATTAATTTTGAAGTCCGATCCTTTTGCGCTGGCGTCGCGCTCTAGTTGGGGGAGCTTGGGAAGTTTCGGGTACACCGCGAATGCAACAAATTCAAAGAAGCTTACCATCGCGAATGTTCTCGAAGGTCCACAGATCGTTTTGAAAGAAAGGGGTGAGCCTTGATTTCCTGGACACTGTTCCTGTCTAGCCTTTTTCCCCTGGAGACGGAAAAAAACAGTCGCCCACAAATGTTATAATGCACGTTGGACCCACCAATTATTCTAACATGCTGGGCAGAGAAACCATGCAAAAATCAAAATCTTATACTTTTTTTTTTTGCTCTCAACTTTTAACGCATTTCAAGCATACAGCATTCCATTGTCACTTAGACATGCTCCATCACTTGTCTGTCTCAGAGTGGAAACATGCAAACTGTAAGGGTGAATTTATGGGTCAGGCTTGCGGGGTGAGAGGATTGGGGGTCTGCAGAGAGATTTGAAGTCATGTACGGATGCGACGTCACAGGGGAAGCATATTGCTCAGATCTATTTTGTTGACCTAATATTTTCCATTTCACTAAAAAAAATGTTCCAAGAAGTGCATGTCCCCGTTTTCCACAAAAACAAGTTGCTTTTGGGAGGCTTAGAGGGGTGCGTCCCCCTTTTAGTCCACCCCTGACGAACGAGCTAAACTGGAGTCATTTATGTCTTAAAAATTATTACTGCAAAAAAAAAAAAAAGTATAGGAATATCCGAGCACCTCACTTAGCTAAGAAACACACAAAAGATAGGAAAAAAAAAACTCTTCGGTGGGTATAAAACTGACAAATAATGACCACATTACCATCACAAGCTCACAAGTGTGGCAGGTTTAAAGATTTAACCTGCCACAACTGTGGCAGGTTAAACGCTGTCCACCATGGATGGATGATAGTGGCTGCACCAGCTGTACATTGGCTAGATGTAATATAACTCTACCAAGAAGATGGCCACCTGTGGCCGCATTTGCGGAGCGGGCAAACGCGATCCAGCAAGTAGACATAGAGATCAGTGGTCGCAGCTATCGCTGTGACTGTAATGTTCATTAACACCTGCTCGAATTTTGTAGTACCCGATGCTCTCTGCACGCGCTCTCCATAAATTACAAATGAATAGTCGATAAAAAATAGCCAGTTTTAAATAGCGCACGCTAAAGCTTTGCGTACGCAAAAAATAGCGTCGTCGCCACTGCGCATGCGCCGAACGCTAACCACGTTTCGCGTTTCTCTAGACAGTTACAGAAGCTACACGTGTCCCGGCCACTTGAATGCCTGCCGACGAGATGTTTAGGTGGTGCCACCTCGCGGGCGCCCTCCTGTGACGGAGCTGGTAGGACGCGAGCAGACGACGCGCTATGTCAAAGCACGGAGTGGCTCTGTTAGTGCGCATCTATGCCGATTAAAAACGGTTTATTCATGAAACGAGCGCGTAGGACGTTTTTGCGAGTGATCTTTCTAACGAAAAACAGCACCTTTTTTTTTTGACCGCAGCGATTCTTGCAGAATACCGGGTATGAAAGGAGGCAACAGTTGTTTATTCACATAGACGAAGCAAAATTATCTAGAGACCGCACAGTCCGTGATTTAAGTTTGCCTAGGGTTATATACAGAGCCGAGCATGTCCTGTATTGAAACAGATGGACGATCGATTGGCAAAATTTATTTGTCTAAATAATTGCATCCAAGGAAGATATTTTAGCAAGACGGTCGCGCGCCTTTAAAAGGATTTTGAATCAAATTCTTACTGCGCCCCTTCAACATACTTCGGGGAGCGACATATTTAAGCGAGGACATATATATATATATATATATATATATATATATTTTTTTTTTTTTTTTTTTTTTTTTTTTTTTTTTTTTTTCGTGTAGTATATTGACTAAAACAAAATGCCAAAATGACCAGACCGATACGCGGGCTTGACGTCACGGAGCTGCGGCGGCGCTGCGATCGCGCCGGAGCCGGGTGGTGTGGGCAGAAGGACGCGCGTTTTGTATGGGCGTCATAGTGTTTCGGCACGCCGCAAAGCTTTGTAGCCGCGGTAATTGCACCGAAACCTGCAACAAAAGTAGCGGAGTAAGTTTCCACAAGTTCCCGGCTGACTCTGAAAGGCGCAGAAGGTGAATAATATCCGTAAATCGAAAATAATGGTCGCCTCGCGCGGACGACCGTTTGTGCGACAAGCACTTCCTTGGAGGCCAAGTGTGGCTTCCATTTCAATCTCCGTCCCGAGGCTTGCTTATGCGCAGGGAAGCCGTCGTCTTCTGATTGAGGCCATCCAGGTTTTGTTCCTACGCGGTGTTCGCGCACAAAGCTCCGGCCAAGCGCTCGTCGGTTGCTCGCTACCAGTGTTGGCGGCAACGCGTTACGTTTTTCTGTAACGTAGTAACCAGGGATGGGCAGTATTTCAAATACAAGTATTTGAAATACGTATTTTAAATACTTTGTGTATTTTCCAGTTGTATTTAATTACAAATTGGGTAATGTATTTGACCTGTGTATTTAAATACTAAAACGTAGGTATTTCAAATACCATTGTAATTAAATACAATTTTGTGGGCGAAAATACATCCCTGAAATTTAGTGTCACTGTCCAGAGGAGGAAGAAAACTACGTTTTGCACCGAATGCAGTGTCTCTCAGTCAAGCACAAGCGTTTAGTGATTTTGTGATTACGGTGCTAGTCCAGGGCAAGAATAGTGACGGAATCGACGTTCACAGGCAGACTGGCTAAATAAACGCCTGTGACAACTTGTGATGCTTTCCAGCCTGATTTCCCTCCACATTTTGCCTGGAACATTCTAAATGCGCGGGTCGTCCAGATTTTTGTAACTGGTGCGAGTTGCAACAATAAAAAAATTCTCTAGCTAGTGCTGCGCGTCTTGGTCGTCTCGGCTCTTTGTTGGTCTATGCCAAAATGTAATCGACAAAAAAAAGCTGCTTGAAGCTCTGAACTTGTGGTCGGTTTGCCTTGCTGCATACCCGACCCGAGGAATAACACGGAGCCAACGGTTTCAACAACAAGAAAATACATTTAATTGGACATGGACAAGACGATTAACATTGCAACCGGCGCTGCCGCAGTCCATGCAGCGACTCTGCGTGCGCCGCCTCTGATCTGCCTTATCAGGGCGGCGCATCCGATGTGCGCGTGGCTGGCGTGACGTCGCCGCCACGCGGGAAAAGTTCGGCTTGAGCCTCGCAGTCGGGCAACTTGGCTTGGGAGCCGCCAGGGTGCCCACAAACTTTTTCCACCTATTACGCCCAAGTTGATTAAATTTTTTTGTGATTATATTTCTATTACGTTACTAGAGCCTCGCACACTAACTCCCGAGTGTGCGATCCAAAATTAAAATGAGATACCCAGAAACCCGTTGCAGGTGCCCTGAAGTCGCTGACGCAAATTTTGAGGAATGTATTTGGAGGAGATCAAATACATTCGGTTGTATTTGTATCTTGTATTTAAATGCTTTTTCGGAAATGTAATTAGATTTGTAATTAAATACTTTTTGACGAAGTATTTTGTATTTGTATTTCGATACATATTTGCATGTATTTTGCCCATCCCTGGTAGTAACGTACTCATTACGTTTTCAAGACAGTATCGGGGGACGTACTTACGAAACTTATTTCCAATAACGCGTAGCGTAGTTACGTTACTCGTTACATATTATTTCCATAACCTGAAAAAAGGTTGTTTTTTTTTTTTTTTTTTTGTTTGTGCTTTCCTACTTTGTTTTCCCTTACGTCCAGACGCAGGCCACGCTACGAGCCGATGGGACCAATCAGACAGCGTGAAAAGGGCACCATCAAGGTGTTTATCATGTTTGTGTGCTTGTTCTATCATCACTGAACCAATTAGAAACAAGAAAGGCCCAGTGGCGCTCTTTTGACGCTGCTTGATTGGTCCCATTACCTGGTAGCTTCGGCTGCGCAAATACCGCTTAAAACGGATCCCTGACGTTAATGACCTAAAAAACACGTGTTCGTTTTTCACCCCACGCAATAGAAGTCCCAGAAAAAAATGAAAGACGAGCAGCGTTCACCCCCTCAACTCGCAGCCAGAACAAGCGGCCACGTGATCAGGAGCTGATCATATGCCGCCAATGTTGATCATAGCCACGCGCTGGGGTTGACAAAGCACAGGACACGCGCTGAGTTCCAGACATTGTTATGGTTCGGCTGTTGCCGTCGTTGCAGCGATTGGACACGGGCCCCCTACCCGAATGCTTATCGAGCTAGTAATTATCACGAGCTCAAATCGAGTGGCAACGCAATGCTCGGGTTCAATCTATGAACCGCATTCAAATATCGTCATTGGGGTGTACTCCGATCCCCACGTTACGTCATCAAAGTTTGCAAAGGAGAGATTGAATGAAAATGTGCGCTTTTGTCCTTGAAATTACACCGCAACAAAGGAGTTTTTTGGCCAGTGGCGTAGCGTGCGAGTATCCTTCAGTCCCACTAGTGCCAGTAAGCTCGTGTAAAGTGAAAAACATTCCAATTGAATATCATTGCGCCGCTCCTTTCAGCTGAAGTCATTAATTATTGCACTACATTCCATCTATACCTTCAAAATTTTGCTTGTCTTTTACCCTTGCAAAAAGTCCCACTTCATAAAAACACCAACGCCCACGCCCTTTATCCCAGTGTCGAAAAGCGCTGCCGTACAAAACAAAACAACAGCAACACTGTTACCGTCAATTTATAAATAAAAAGTAACGCGAGAGTAACGTTTGTTACTTTTTATCTGTAACGGGTTCCTTTTATTTTGAGGCAACGTAGGATAGTAACGTGTTCCTTTTATTTGCAAGTAACGATCGAAAGAAAATTTCAAACGCTCAAGTTGCGAACAAAATTGAGCAAATCAGCGATTTAGAAGGGGAGAAGCTAAAAAAAAAAATGCACTCTGCACGCACGCGTAGAAAAAAAATCTTTTCATCCCAAAGCATACAAACTCTGCATGCATGCAAAAAAAAAAAGAAAAAAAAGAAATCTTTACAGCGCCGTGTTACAAGGCGGAACTGACGAGATGAGAAAGAAAGAGAAGCTCTTTGCCTTACATCGAATTCACCGCGGAAGTTCGATGTAAATGGTTTTTGCTATATCGAGCTACTTGCTATATCGAACTCATCGCAGCGTTTCCTGCTGTTCGTTATATACGGGTTTGACTGTATATATAGATCACACAAAATGCCAATGTCCAACCACTGACATTTTTTTTTTTCTCTGTTGTTCCAAAATCCTCACTCGCGACACGTTTAAACTAAATTAATACCAGGTTTTCTTCTCCGCCAGCTTTGCATTATAGTCAATTTACCTCGTTTCTCATACTGGCTAATGCATGTTAGGAACATCGGTTGTTTTGATAGGGGTGGGCATCTAAGAATTCTAACTTATTAGCTAATACCATGGAGGCGACACGTACTGAATACATTAGCGATGTAAGCTAGAGTGTGGCAGATTTAGAAACATACTTTTTTTTATTATAAGCTCGACCACTGATTCCAACTAAGTATTCTTAATTCTAAAGTTAGATTGAACGGAAATGTATTACCAGATGCGCCACTCGCTAACAGTAATTCTGTCAAATGGCAATGACATTTTAAAATCCCTCCTCGAGGTCATACTTGAAAAAAACTAATATTTCAAATTTTTCGGTTAATATCGGTTAAAACCGGTTACCGGTAAATCATTTACGGTTACGGTTACGGTCTTTATAAATTCCAAATAACGGTTTCGTTCCGGTTACGGTTATTGGAAAAATTTCGTTCCTTAAGGGTTTTCGGTTTCGGTTACGGTTTGAGTCCCTGGTGCACACATGATTTTTTTCAAGCGTTATATCCATCACAGACTCAATTACACACCTCTGAGCTATCTCCGAGTGAATGCTGTCAGCTGCCAACAGAGGCTTTGCTTATTCCTTGCCGTACCTCCAGCAACGGCCCTTTTCCGTGTGCAACAGGGGGTCTAAGTACTGAATTTTGCCCTGAATGGTAATTTCCTCCGTGAACGTCAAATCCTGGCGTTTGTCTACTATAAACTTCTTAACCGTCTCTACGAACCCTCCCTCAAAACGCACAAATCAAAATGTCGCCAGCGACGGACAAAGACAAATCCACTCGGCAAGGACCGCACAACCGTGTCAACGTGAACATACATCTCGTTTAAAAAAAATCTCGGCCAACACTGGAGCAATTTACGACCAGGTACACACTCCCTCTTTTTTAATAAAAAAAAGAACCCCCAAAGTCTACAACAGTGGACTCTAAATAAAACTCCAAAATGCTAAAAAAAAAAAAAAAAAAAAAAAAAAAAAAAAAAAAAAAAAACTACAATAATTTTTAGAGGCAGACGGGAACTTCACTAGGTTATCATCACACCACCTCCTGACCCTTATTGACTGTTCCGACTTATCCGTGGAGTATTATAAGTCCTTGATGTCTAACGTTGTCATAGCACACTTTCTCCATGATGCGGATTCAATATTTCAATCAATTGCGCAGAGTTTTTGAGAGACAATGGACTGTTGAGCCCCACTCCTGTCAGGCATTTCTGGATAAAAACCGACAACACTTTCTGCCAAGCTCCATTTTTGTTTACAACCACTCTAACAATTACACCAGAATGTAATTGTTAGAGTTGTGCTCAAGGTGTTAGGGAGGTTTAATCCGGCTTCTGTGGAAAAACCGGTTGTGAAGAACGTTGTGTGTGTGCCTTACTACCATGGGACCTCTCGTAACTTTATATCACTGGAAAAGAGGTTCGGTGTAAATTTAGTTTTCAAAGCTGAGCACAAATTAGAAAGGTTATCCCCCTTTTCGGGTGGTCCTCGGGGGTGCCAGAAAAAAATATAGAAACCCACATTCCGTTGCGGTGTGGTTTGTCCTTTTTGGGCAAACTGGTCGCTGTTTCAATGAAAGGCTCTTAGAACATAAAAGGACAATAGAAGGTAAGGCTCAGAACTCGGAAATGGCTAAACATGTTGTAGACTGTAGTGACTGTCAGCCTGAGTGTGTGTGTTGGGGGGGGGGGGGGGGGGGGGGGGGGGATACTAGGTTTTGCACAAAGAGAAAGAAAATGGTAGGAGAGTTCTGAGGGAGACCATGCGTTCTGGCCTCTGGCAATGGACGATATGCGAACGAGCGATTCGGAGCAGAAATAATGCAAATTTCACGTGACACAACGTCACCAGAAGTGACGTCACAAATAGGACGTCCCGTAATAACGCCACTTTTGTCTTGCTTGTTTTTGTTGATTTTTTATGTATGTTTGTCGCAAAAAAAAGATTGTCATTTTTACTTCGCTGACGTCAAATAGCTGCCAGTTTTCACAGCCAATAAACGCTTGCTGTAATCCTTAGTACAATTTGTTTTTAAAGCACGTTTTTGGCGTTACCGACTGGGTTTTTCGGCCGCCTTTGTTCGATATCGTGTCGACCAGACTATGTCGTATTTCTGTAGTTACTAGGAACGGCAAGCACAGGTCGTTGTGTCCATTACTCGGATATCGTTACCGAATTGAGTGTCGTCGATTTGAATCGTGTCTTGCAAACCGTCGTCGTTGTCGTCGCCTCTAGGAACAAAAAGTGAATGGTTTGCGTTTTCCTGTGATCGTTCCAGGCATCCGAGCTGTTTCTTCGTTTTCAAAATTCATTTGGCGCCGCTGCCATATCGTTCGAGCCCGCGCTCAGGAATAAAACACGCATCGCAGAAAGCTGAAAGCCCGCCAGAAAAACCTACCGACTGATTTGCGGGCCAAGCCTAATTCAACAAAAACATTTGATCCGACGGAATAATGTGTTTGATCTTACATTCCATGTCAACAAAGAACTGCGCTGTATTCGTCCCTACATGTTTTATTCTTCCGTGTTTTTCGAATCTTCACCAACCCGCGTCCGGTCGAATTACCCGATCACAACGGTTGGTCGTGCTCCGACGGTGGCAGCCAGTTCATCGAACGACGTTTGTTCCCCTTCTCCAGGGAGTATTTTCGTCATTGACAGATCGTTTCATCGACACGCGATGTTTCGTTTCATTGACAGATTGTTTCATCGAAAAATCGTTTCATCGACAGCTCAGATTAGCCTTTTTCTGTGATAAGCTATAGCTGCATGAGACACGCCGCTAAGCGGCGTGTCTGATTATTGTACATTACTGTTCTCTCATTATTGTTGCATTATTCTTGACACACCGCTTAGCGGTGTGTCAGGAATAATGTTAAAGGAAAATTAACATTTTTGTAATGAGCCGCCGCATACAGTCGCCGCGAAGCAGCGTGGATGCAGGCGGAAGAGGGAAGAAGGGGGGGGGGGGGGGAGGAGGAGGAAGGAAGGGGAAGGGAAGGGGGAAGGTTCACGCGCACCTCAGTGATGCACGCGTAACGAAATATCCCCACAGCGTGGAATTCGCGTGACGAGTGTCGATGAAACGACTGTCGACGAAACCTGGGTCCATGAAAAGTTATGTCCACGAAATGTAATTCCAGGAAACGAGTTTCGACGAAATGATGGGGACCCATGTGAACTTACGAAATATCACGTTGAAGTCAACGGGACCTGTGAGGCCACCAGTTCACGGAGAAAGCATGACACGCGACATTCGAGACACGAATGTTTCGGTGACTTATGCGTAACGTAACTTAACGCAAGAAAATGGGGCGGTGTGAAAGAGCCTTCAAGGCTCGTTCACACAGACCCGCTTTCTTACGTTACGAAAAGTCACCGTGAAATCTGTGGTTCGTATTAAGCGTGGCTACCAATTCAAGGAGATAGCCTGGCACGCGACTTTCGAGAATCGAATGTTTCGGTGACTTAGACGTAACCTAAGAAAACGGTGCTGTGTGAAAAGTTGAACCGAGCTCAACTCCTTACGTTACGTTACGACGAGCCTTGTGTCCTTGGCTGCCACGCTAACTCGCCGTCCTAGCTCGTCGTCACCGTAACATTTGTGTCTCGAATGTCGCGTGCCAGGCTATCTCCTTGAATTGGTAGCCACGCTTAATACGAAGCACAGATTCCCCGGTGACTTTTTCTAACGTAACGGAAGAAAACGGGTCTGTGTGAACGAGCCTTTAGAGTCATATACATACTCAACGTGCGCCAGTGCTAACGCTGATTCCTTTCCTCGCACGTATCCGGTACGCCGACACTGCAAATAGACAAAACGTGCTATAATGATGGCATGCAGTTAGGCAGTAAAAATAAGTATCAAACGACACTTCACGAAGCTAGGCAAAAAAAAAAAAAAAGAAAAAGCGCGGTAAAACGCGACGAAAAACACGGTTACAACGCCAAATACTTTACTAAAGTATATTTGACAACGCTTTCGCCAGGGCACGGAGGGGAGAGAGGTACGGCGATTTGAAGCCACCGCGTCACGTGATTCCAAGATGGCAGCGGCCAAGCGACGGATGGCGAAAAGGTCTATAGGTGACATTCACTTGACGTCACTCGCTAGGGTCGCCATCTTTGAGGTCTCTTTTTATGCGTCTGGCCGGACCTTTCAGCGTGGTTTAGCAGCATTTTACAACTTTAAAGGGTCTTTTTGACCGAAACTATGGGTTATTCCTATACTTTGGTGCTTTCGAAGCGCCGTAGGAATATTTTGTGTGCGTTTTTGTCGCTATCGGACTTGTCCACCGCGGCCGCGCTGCTCCATCAGCTCAATGCAGCGCTCCGTGTCGCGCGCCGTACCCACGGCGGTAGCTCTTTTGCAAGAACTGTGATTTTTGTACTTTGGTGCTTTTATAGCATGGTGTAATTTCTCTTTGTTTTGTTTTGCTAGTTTCTTTGTTATTGTTTTTTCTCTAGCGGATTTTCTGCACTATGGCCGTCTAACCGTGTTTCTCCGTCGCCTCCGTGTCGTACGTCGTGCCTTCGGTGTTCGTTCCTGTGCAGAACATACCGTGCGGCTCAACGAGTGCGCGACTAATGAAAAATGCGTCGCATTTTTCATTAGCCCAAACGATTTAAAAACCGCATGTAAGCGATCTGGCGAGCGACGAGACAAGCGACGGCGACCCGCTTCGCTGTCGCTCGGTCACTCGCGCGACGAGGCAAACCGCATGAAAGCGACGGGAGCAAACGACCAAGGAGATGAGCTAAGTTAGAAATCGCAAAACCGGGCTACGCGACGAGCGACAGTAAGGGTGAACCGCATGTAAGCGATTTAGCGAGCGACGAGCCGAACGACGGCGACAGCGACGGAGTTCTCACGGTCGCTCGTGGCGTCGCTCGGTTTTTAAATTTCTAGAAATCGTCGCTCATCAGAGTCATCACCTTGGTCGCTTGCTCCCGTCGCTTCCATGCGGTTTGCCCCGTCGCGCGACGGACCGAGCGACAGCGAAGCGGGTCGTCGTCGCTGTCGCCTTCGCACGTCTCGTCTCGTCGCTCGCCCAATTGCTTGATTTGATTTATTTGATTTATTTTGCACAGATCAGGGCACGTACACGGCAGCGTGCAAGGCGAAGCACAGAGGTTAAAACCCTTACGCCTGTGCGCCTGCTTGCCTGCCGCCGTGCACATAAGAGTCACAAAATGACGTCCACAAAACTAAAATAAGATGCGACAAGGAAATAAAATAATGACAATGAAGCTAAATGCAGGGTGAGAAAGCTGAAAGTTTGCGCCAGTTTAGATTAGAGCGCAGTTCACACCCGCAACCGAGTAGGACGGAGAGGGGCAAGACCGGCCCCCAAGCCCCCCGCGACGTTCTAGGACCAGCTCCGCAGCAGTGCGTCCGGTCCCAAGACGTCGCAAGAGGCCCAAAAAGGCCCGGCCCCTCCGTCCCACTCCACTGCAAGTGTGTGAGCGGCGCCTAACCCTGGCTCAAAGACATTTGTCCTGCGAAGACTCTACAGAGAGCCTGGGACTCCTCAGGCTCCTTGGGCAGAGGACTACGGGCAGCCAATGGCATGGTCAAAAAGTCCCTGATAGCCGCAGGCAACAATGATTCGCTGTGTCGCAGAGTCCTGCCACGGAGTGGTTGAGGCTGCCCGGTCCTTTTGCTGACACGTACGAGGGCGGACAGTCTGTTGCCAGGAAGTGACCCGGTGAGCAGATGGCACAGCGTTCGGACCCGCGAAATTCTTCGCCTCTGGTCGAGAGGACGCCAGCCAATGACCTTACATGCGGCTCAGTCTTTACTTACGGTACTCGGCGGCAGCAAGGAAATTAAAACGGCCCGCCCCTAAGATAAACTTTTTTCTCTCTTCTGATCAACGAAGCTTCTTCGACGATATGAAATTAGCACACGCTACCAACGGACGACCGCGTATACCACGCCAGTCAAACCGCGACCTCGAAGATGGCGGATCGACGGTGGCGCTCCCTGGCAAAATCGAACCTGCAGGCTCAGTGAATACCACCTATAGACAATTGCAAGCATGGCACCCCGACTGGTGCCTCATGCGTGCAAGCACGTGCAGCGTGCGCGTGATCATATATCTTTGGCAAGCTTGAAATTGCACGGTGTTTCCCTTTCTGAGCAGAGACATAGCGGCGGCCCTGCTTGCAATCGTCTATTGCGGGAGTTCCTGCACGTGCACGATGCGCTCTCGCGGGCCGCTGGCATTTGGCCGGGACTGCGTGGGCACGCACTCCTCGAACCCACGTTTCCATGGTCAAGCTGTCCTTTCAATGTCGAGGACCTGCCGAGGGCTGCTTGAAGCGGGCCCTCGTCTGACAGTAGCGCGCCGTTTTCCAGGTACGGTCGCACGTCCCCTGGACTGCTCACTCTTAACCGGTATGTCGCCGAAAACACTATCGTTTGCAGAGAAGAAAATCTGGAGCACATTCGTAATTGCGCTTTCGGGCTGGTCCCGAAGGCGCGGCTACGCCTTCGGGTCTGCGCATCGCCGAATGTCAATCTTCGACCGAATGTAGCGCTAACGGTTGGTATCAGGTACCGATGTTTCAGAACTTGCCGTTATCTGACTTGAAAGCTATAAGGGATTTTCGGAAATTTTTAATGGGAAAATGGAGCCAGTTCCTGGTTGCTGACGCCTTCCGTCTTCGTGTATTTTTGAGCTTCGTTAATTGGTTGCCGTTTTCTCGTTGAGTTTTGGCAAATCTCTTACAACTTGTGAGTCAGAAAACGGTAAATTCTGAAACCTCGGCGTATGGTCCCAACCCTTAGCACTACATCTGGATGAAGACAGAACGTTCAGAGATGCGCAGCGTAGTTTTGTTTTACCGTGAGAAAAACACGCTCGTGTTTTCTGCCAAACACCCCGGTATTCGGGCCCACCTCGGCGTGAGCTTCGTGTCCGGAGACGTGCACGATTTAAAAAAAGAAGACTACTTTTTGCAAATGCCGCATGGCTAGGGCACTTCTCCCGCAGCGGTCACGTTCCTACCGTTACTCGTGCTACCAGCTGGCCTGGAATTATTCGAGAGCAAGGACGTTTAGCAATACGCGTCACCAGAGACAAATAATAATTTTGGATCAGGTATCGTGAATGGCACTAATCATGTGCGCAGTGTGATAAGGTCACGAAAGCAAGGTAGTTTTGAAAATGCCCTCTCCGCAATTCTAGGTCGCAGGAATTTGGTGGGGCGCGAAGGGGGAGAAAGGTAATGTGGCCCCTGTTTGGGCAGATGGTTTCCCCTTTAGGTAAACGGCCGTCGGATGCCTTCGCTTTGCTCATCCTCATTTCCCTCCTCACATTGCAGATCGGAAAGGGCGACTAAACAAGATTGGCTTAGAGCCTGCATGGGTGATTGCTGGCGCCTTGTACATTGGTTGATCGTGGTACGTTTCGTGAGCTGTCCGTGGATGAAGAACGCGTCGAGCGCCTTCGGGATTAGTTTTCACTGGAGCCGGACGACGTTCAACGACGAGTCGCACCCGTCAAGGGACGCGCTTGGGCCGTTCAACGTTTCAGAACTTCAGGAGGGCTCCTTGCAAGCAGGGTCTATGGTAGTCGCTTCCAAGGCAGGCAGCTTGCCGTCGGATGACAAGTCGCACCAGCTCGAATTGGCCACTCTAAGGAGGTCTGGGCGTGTACCAGACGTCGGTCGCTTTTCACCGACCTTAGGGGCGACCCGGCGGGAGTTGAGTGTAAAATCCGACGAATCAAATCACGACACGACCCAAGAGTTAGAAGGGGAACAGTCGGTGAGTGATGATGACGACGAAGCCCACGGTCGTCACTGGAAAGAGTACCTGCGTAAGATTCTACTGCAACTGAAGCCGCGCAACAACGACACGCATCGGCAAGCAGATAAAGCTCCAGAAACCGCAGCGGTGCATGAGGCATGGAAAGGCCTTGTGAACGACAGACTGAACAACCTTTTTGACCCTACGTCCGCTGGCGACTCTTTCAAGATACCGAGAGAAATTCGACCGGCGGCGAGAGGCCGTCAGTGGCTAGGTCTCGGCAAGTCCTCGTATGAGAGCCCAGACGTCCCCTCCTCCTCTGTGCGAAGGTTGTCCCCACAAAGGATATTGAGGAACTCGCCAGAATTCTCTGATGACGATCTCCCCTCATTTGGGTTTGAAAGTAACTTTGGCCGCGGTCCTGGTAGGCTGAATGATGCGTGGCACATTTACGTTCGAGATATCTTGGGGCGCAGACAACAATTAGAAACTCCGAGCCGGTCTGAGGAAGAGACGGATCCAAATGACCAGGTCCCACAAAAGGCACCGCTCGATGTGGCGGACGAATCATCGAGGCTCTCCGAAAGCGATGGCGCAGGAGATTTAGGGCGGCAAGCTATCCAATATCCACGCTCTAATTGGGGACCAGCGAGGGACTGGCAGTTCCAAAAGCAAACGAAGAATGAGTACAACGTGTTCACTGCCTTCCATCATACAGCAAAGGCCACCCCTCGCTACGCGTCTCGTTCGCCGGCAGGCACCACAGAACCGCGAAGTTTGAAGGAATTTCTGGACATAATCAATGCGAAAAGCGTCGTACGGAAAGAGAAGAATAAAAACCATAGTCCGAATTTTACGGCGGGCTACTTCGGCATGAGAGTTCAAAAACCCAGCCTCCTTTCAACACGAGGGTCCGATTCGCCCAGCCGGCTAATACTCGTTGCCGGTTATTTGACGAGCGTGTCTCAAAAGTCGATTGCTAAGCCGATCCCGGGGCACCAGTTGACAACAGCAATGCCACTGTCGAGGGTGGGTATGCCACCCGTCCACACGGTTGCAAATGACGACGAGTTGTTCGTCTACAAACTTCTCGCCAGGTGTGCTAACCAGTCTTCGGAGTGTCCGTCGGAACTGTTATCCATGGTCCGCGGTGCTACAACCGAACCGACGGGTCATCTATTCCAGATGCCGTGGCCCCCGGAGCTGCTGAAAGCGCAATTTTCACCGGCCGTATCTTGGCCAACGCCATCTGGAGACCCCCACGGCAGTAAGAGGAAACTGGAACAACTCGCGAGCCAGATCAGCCAGGCAAGCAACGCGAAGGAGGCTGGCGGGATTTTCGTCTTGGTCCCGGGGTTCTTGGTGCCGCCCGACTATTCACTGCGAATCCTGAAAGAGGAGCGTGCCCCCAAGGCACTGTTCTCTTGTACCAACTGCTCCACCGTGAAAGCGGTGGCAGCTTCCAGACGACCCCTTTTCCATCCTGCGGTGCCTCAAGCGACCAGACCAGCATCTCGCCGTCACGAACGTCGTTTCCGTTTGGTGGTCTTCCTCGTGACCATTGTTCTGGTGATCTCGGTCCTCTGCGCCTTCTATGTGCCCGACTACCTCTCCAGGTACCGCAAGGAGTATGCCATAATTCGGATGGCTCAGTTTGTGTAAGTGGATTTGTGCTGTTGTTTTCGCTGGTGCAGGAACGGCTGGGGCTAGTGGCGTCCTCCTATATTCATCCATGTTACCTGATGGCCACTGGGACCAGGGTATGGTCGCGGAGCCCTTTGGGGTTAGTGAAAAAAATTCGAGCTCAACTGCCTTGTAGCACTCTAGTTTTAGGCCGTTCCACACAGGCTGGCTTTTGATGCTGGATAAGTGTATATGACAATAAATAAATTACACACGAGCCTATAGTTCATATCAGCCGTAAATATGCCATGTTAAGTTTTCTGAAAGAGCAGGTCAGACTTTTTCATATCTTGGAAATGTGTCAGTGCCGTCCCTTCTCTTGCGTGTTATTTTCTCTTTTGTTGATTTTTTCATGACTCTCCCCAACATACTCATTAGATACTTTATAAGAGGCTCCACTCATAAAGTTAAAATCTCTGCCCACGAAGTTGCATCATCTCTTGTTTCACTCCCCTGCGCTGCTGAAAAGAAATGTCGTATTTAAAATTTGATACCGTTGCGATATTACACCCCGCAAGAGGAGCATAAACAATTACCCTAGGCGCGCATAGAATGCTCCGCTTGCCGTAGCAGAGTATCGCCACTGTCTCAAATCTTTTACTTGAAGTATTGCGGGAGAAGCGAACGTCACTTTTGCAGGAGACGCGACGGGCGCGACAGATCCAGTGTGCACGCGCCGTCGTACATCTCCCTGATCTCTCGGAAGCGCGTGCGGAGGGCGGAGCGGGCGTGGACGTCGTGTCATCTGCTTGCTCACGGCCGGTTTGAAACTGCGCTCACGTTATAAACATAACGCGGCATATCCGTGGTTTAGCCCCATGTAGCAATCCAAAAAACTTTGTCCAAATTGCGAGCTAAAAGGTCCGAGGACAACTAAGCTCTTCTTATGAGTTGCGAATGCGAAAGCATGAATGTCGTTCTTCCGCTCCCACGTCTGCGGCGTAGTGGCGTGTGGACAGCCACGTTTCGCCGGCGGACGGCCGAGCGCGCGCTTTCAAGTGGCCGCCCCGCGTTGAGCCGTTGAGCTCAGCCGTGTGCCCGCCCGGAGCTTGCCCGGACTAGAGTGCCTTCATGTGCGCTTCGCATAGAGTGATGCCAACTGCCTGTTTCCCTTTCCCACACCCTCGTCCACCGCCATTTTGTTCCCCTCATTGTTTCCCCGTGCGCCGGAAAGTGGCCTTTGTGTCCATCGGTAATCCCATCCGAGGGGGAAAATGCTAATCCTCCCTCCGTGGGTTCCACAACGCTGCTCCGAACTTCTGAGATGAGGTGCTTGTTTCCGGGAGGGTTATAAGCCCCACGGATTATCGCCGAGGAACAAAATGGCTGCTGGTTTGTCGGCGAGTGGTATTACAAAGGGTGGCATCACCCTAGCAAAGCGCACATGAAGGCTCCCTAGCCCGGACGCGTGCCTGGACGCGTGGGCTCTAGAGTGCCTTCATGTGCGCTTCGCATAGAGTGATGCCAACTGCCTGTTTCCCTTTCCCACACCCTCTTCCACCGCCATTTTGTTTCTCTCATTGTTTCCCCGTGCGCCGGAAAGTGGCCTTTGTGTCCATCGGTAATCCCATCCGAGGGGGAAAATGCTAATCCTCCCTCCGTGGGTTCCACAACGCTGCTCCGAACTTCTGAGATAAGGTGCTTGTTTCCGGGAGGGTTATAAGCCCCACGGATTATCGCCGAGGAACAAAATGGCTGCTGGTTTGTCGGCGAGTGGTATTACAAAGGGTGGCATCACCCTAGCAAAGCGCACATGAAGGCTCTAGTGGGCTCTGTTTAGCTCTGTTGGCTCTGCTGGGTCTGCCGCCACGCGCGAAAACGGGCGCCGCGCCCTAGCCCAGGACGCTGTGACGTGGACCTTTGCCGAGCCGCACGTCATAGCGTGCGCGAAAGTTGCCATGGAAACTGCCGCGCGGCGCTCGTTTTTGTCGCTCATGTGTTCCCTGCTTTACCGGAGGGCGCGCCGCTGCTTGCGCAGCCATTGAGGGGTTTTCGTAGATCGTTTTCGTCGTCCCGCAAAGCTCTCCCCAACCCGCTACGATAGCCGGAACTCTACAGCCCAGGCCATCGGCGCGCAGGCGCAGTAGCGGCTTCTTCGTCGCGGAGGGCTTAGCGGAGAGGTAAACGCGGTCTTTTCTAGTGTTTTTTTCTTTTTTAATTACGCCAGCCAGTGGAAGCATAATACATCAAAATCGTCGCCCCTTGGGAAAGGGGATTTTAGGTGCCATTTGGCCAACGTTTGGCGTGGTTTCAAAGCTGATGACGTCGATTAGCTCTGTGGGACCAGTTAATGCTTTCGCATTAAAACATTTTTGTGCAAGGCTCGTTAAAATATTAGGCGCTGGAGAAAAGCAGCCATTTGTGTTAAAGGGCCTCTCCAGCCTAAAAAATAGCCATAGGTCTTCTCACCTCGCGCAGTTTGACGTACCTTCAATTACGCTGCTAAATGATCAATCCAAAATAACTAAGATAACACCAGGAAATTAAATCTAGAAGCTCAGATTTTGATACACACATTTTCGTTTCGTCACTCGACGAAACCTGTGTCGTTCGTAACAAGTCCGTCAAAGCATTGAAAGCTTGTATGACGTGGCTCTGCAACCGCGACCGGTGTAATTTTAATAAAACGCCGCACTTTCGAAAAAAAAAGTAAATAAAATAAAAAAAAAATAAAAAGCAGTAAATGCGCGAGAGTAAAGAGAAAGTTGAACTTTCTCTCGCGCATTTCCTGCTGTCACGGGCGTGGTGTTCGTCCGGTCGCTGCTCTATTTGGTCGTGTAGCGGGTGGCGCTCGTAGCTGTTCGGAGGCCTAGATCGCTGCCTGTGTTGGAGCAGACACAGCTTTTCTTTGTGTCTAGTGCCGCTTATCAGATAGCAAGATTATCGAGCTGTAAAATGTTGCCACCCAAGACAGAGTCGCGTGTGATGCTCGCACCCGATCTGCGTGGCCATTACTAGAGTAATGTTTCTCGTGTATCGTGGAGTGCTGCGCTGGCTGGAGGGTGGCTTCTTTCCGGTGGCTTCAGTGACGCTCACGACTCGGTGTTGAGTAAATAAATATATATTTACAGATTATGAACAACTTTTTACAAAACACAACAGGAAAACATCGCGCTGCTGATGCCGCTCGCGGCAACCCAACGCCATGGCGCCTCGGCGCCAAGTCCCTTGCCGTGCACGGCAAGGCCTCTGTCTTAGAGCACTGCACGGGCCGGAATTTCTAGGCCCGGCCCGACCCGGCCCGGTAGAGACACGGCACGGGCCCGGCCCGAGCCCGACAGAATTTTTAATTTCTAGGCCCGGCCCGACCCGGCCCGGAAGAGACACGGCCCGGGCCCGGCCCGAGCCCGACAGAATTTTTAATTTCTAGGCCCCGCCCGACCCGGCCCGATGGCTGTAGCCCGAAACAACCCATTCCCGTTTGAACCCGTCCCGTTTCGAACCGTTCCCGAAACGAGCTTCCCATTTGAATCCGTCCTGTTTCGACCCATTCTTTAAACGCCCTTCCCATATGAACCCGTCCCATTTCGACCAGTTCCCTAAACGCCCTTCTCGTTTGAATTTGTCCTGTTTCAACCCATTCCCTAAACGCCCTTCTTATCTGAACCAGTTTCCGAAACACCCTTTGCGTTTGAACGCGTCCCGTTTCAACCTACTTTTATAAGGCCCTGCACATCGCAACCTCTTCGCAAAAAGTATCCATCGTTCTAAGCCTTGTCTGCGCACCTTTTCTGTTTAAGAATATGTTCTGAAGTAGCTTTACATGTCAACGCGTTCTTAAAATATACAACCCTTTCAGGCAAGCTTAAGTTTAATATATTCCTACTTAACCCCTTAAAACGTTTTTTTCAAGATGGCTCCCAAAACGTGCAAGCGCGGAACGGGCTATGTACACTGCGCGAAACTGATACCGCGAATACGACGTTGGCTCTTTTTTCGAATTTTACTTCGAAATGGTGTCAGTAGGCACCAAAGTATACCGCTTAGGTCTGTGGCCCAGATGAGCACTTCTAAAGACACTAATAGTTTTGAAAACAGCGTTTTGATTCTATGAGATAAACATAAAAACACGACGATCGCTTGTTCGCGCTAATATAGTGTCGCGCTCTGTGCAATAAGGGAGTCTTAGAATAACGTACTGAAGCACTTTGGGCAAGCTAAAATTAGCATCGCCATAGGTTTTACATCGCAACGCTATTTTTACGGTACCCAAAGCGCTTGCGTACGTTTTTCTAAACCTTCCTAATAGTGAACTAGATATCTTTGAGAGCGATGAATCAGACAGGTTGACAAGCATATGACTGGGACTTTATTTTGTTTACAATTTATAACACTGAACCCTCGCTCACACGGAAAAAGCTTGAAGGCTTTCTAGCTTCAAGACGTCTTTTTGTTATTTTTTTAACGACGCTGTAGTGAATTTGCACTTGGCTTTTTTTGTATTCAATGAACCTAAAAGATTAATGAGCAAACTTCTTGCTCCTAACAACAATTTATGATTTACGGCACAAGATTGCCCAGGCACGGCCCGGGCCGGCCCGGGCCGGCGCGGCCCGAGAACTTTTTTGTTCACGCCCGAGCCCGGCCCAGGCCCGAAAAAATACGTGCTACCCGGCCCGAGCCCGGCCCGCGGGCCGGGCCGGGCTCGGGCTTTCGGGCTGGCCCGGGCCCGTGCAGTGCTCTACTCTGTCTCGCGAGACAGAATACGCGGAGCCCTCGGGACCGCGGGAGAATAACGTCTTGCTCCGCGCACGGGCTCGTTCAGACTCAATTTCTCCAAAAAGGCGCACCGACATTCCGAAGGGAGACCGGACCTCCCTCTCTCCCCCGAAGTCGCCGACATGGCCCCGACAAGGTGGCCTCCCCAATTACCACGGCGGCAAGGGCGACCACCCACTCCCGCCTGGAGAACGAAGGTTTTGTTCACTTCCCACGCGGGGAAATCTGCTTCCACTTTCGGGAGCTGGCCGCCGCTTGCCGCCAAAGGGAAGACGTGAGACATCAAGCGCCTCCGAAAGACGCTTCGGGTGACCTCGCCGCCAATTCCCCGAGCTCTTTCGGTTAAACCCTTCCGGCCATCCTAGAGTTCCTGTATAGCTACCTACGGTCCCGTAGGGAGCCTATACAGGAACTCTAGGCCATCCCTACAACTAGTTTTTTGGCATAACCTCCGAGATCTCGAAGCGCGCGCGCGCGCGAAGGCTTCTCCGGTTGTTTCATTCGACTCGCTCCCCAGCAGTGCTACAGGGCGCGTGTATTCGCAGTTGGTGGCGGCACTGTAGCGCAGTTACCCGGAAAAAATCTCGCAGCGCGCCCCGTTTGGCGGAATATGCGTTTGAAGTCGACTACGCTATTGCTTTTTTTTTTTCTCTCTTTCTTTTCACTTTGAGCGGTGCGCGCGTTGGCAAGCCGACCACAATTTCGCAGTCGCGTGTGTTCGATCGAAATACATTTTTAATATTGTGTGTTCTGATTTTGTGGATGGTAAACGCGTAAAACTGGTTTCCCATGCAGCGATTTTGGCCCTAGAGAGGCGCGATTTCTGCCGTCGCGGAGCTCTGGCCAGCCGCAGCGGCTGAGCGGCACGGTTCCACCAGGTTGGCAATTTTTCGCCGCGGCAGGGCGGCAGCTTCCACGCTGGCGACTCACAGCGCGGCGGGAAATCACGTGACAGGAGGAGAAACATTACGGGAAAGCTGGCGCTTAGGTCTGTGTCGTTTTCACGTTCTTGAACCCTACTGAAAAAAATTATATGAATCTATATAGCAACTGATATGAAATATCTAAAAACTGATATGCGACATATGAAACTGATATAAAATATCCAAAAACTTAAATGCGACATTTAAGAACTGGTATGCTATATAAGTTCTCATATGCAAACGTGTCCAATAAACATATCAGAAATAAATTCATATAGGTTTTTTTTTTTCGACGTGCCGTGCGGGGAAACAAACATGTGACTTGGAACCGCAGTGGAGCGGCTTGTTTTATTGACTTTCAAGTAATTATGCAGTCAGCGTTTAATTTGTACTAAGAGATTCATCCCATGAGCCGCTCAAAATGCTCTGAAAGGTATGACATTGCTGAAAACAAATCAGCATGCTAGAAATATTATTTATTGCTTAGGTGGTCACCGAAAAAACCCGTAACTGCAAAATGACAAGTATAAAAGGCGGAAAGGCAGAGCTAATAGAGAGTTTTAGTAGATCGTTCCGATGCCTCCGATAGCCCCGATAACGATACTATGCATGCACAAGGGAGGCGGTGGCGGAATATCGGGTATCGTTATCGGAGTCATGGGAACGATCTACTAAAACTCTCTATTGAGTAGTTATCGGGTATTCGGAATGTGTGTATACTATGGGTGCCCGAAATGTAATGCTGGCGTGAGCAAATAAAAATATTTTTGCAGCATTGGGTTGTACCTAACTGATATGAAATGCCCAATAACTTATGATATGAAAAAATGTGTCCAATAAACATATCAGAAATAAATTCATGTATATATATATTTTTTTTTTTTTTTTTTTTTTTTTTCAGTAGGGAAGAAGACGAGCAGAGAAGGCACGCCAGCGACTGGTTTGCGGTTTCTTTTTTCCGGCGGGTCGAGCTTCAGCAGTCGCGTCGGAACTGTTCAGGAGATTATGGAGGAAGGGGTATGGCTGTCCCCTTCCTCGGAATTCGTTGTCTCGATGGATTACGCGGATCTTTTTTTACTTTCCTCGCCTGAGTACCAACTGGAGCGAGCGCAAGAGCCAATCGGAACCGGCTTGTGCGAGCGCTAGTGAGAAACACACACACAAAAAGAACTGAGCGACATTGACGTGTCTTTTCCAACACAGATCGTCACAACAAGTAAGACAAAACGTATCGCGCCCAGTTCGATGAACTGGTTACCAGTGAAGTGTCCGAGCGTCGGGTTCTATGGGACGCGCAGCTTCAAAGAATTTAGGAACAACGGGACCAAAGGTACTCTTCCTGTCTCCGTAGACGGACATACTCCGGATCATGAGCACATACCCCTTTTTTCGGAAATACCAACTACTCCACTGCCGTCCAGGAGGTTCGGGTCGGCCATATCAGCTGGAATCTTTACATCCGAGGAAGGCGCTGCCCGTGACGCTGCGGAGGATGATCCGAGTTTTCAGCCTCCGCGACAACGAAGTTTGGAAAAAGAAAAAAAACATAAACAAATAAGCCTAAGGTTTATTTAGTATTTTAAACGCTTTTTTTTTTAAGATGAAATTAAGGGGGAAACTGAAAACTAAGGCACTGAAATTGTTCTTAGAACCCGATGTAACCGACTGTGCGCATCTGCTTGCTGCAAGCAACATTGGCCATCGCAACGGCAGAATTATGGTGGCTAGAAGCAGAATGGTTAAGTTCCTAGAACGGGTTTATACGGAGAATAGGGTGTTTAGTAGAATGGAAAGTTGGGCGAGTTGGTATGAATCCATTTTGAAAAACAGCGCAAATAACACACGGACAAGAAGGAGAGAACACACAGGTGACAGGACGAGGCGCTGACTATCAACTATCAATTCAGAACACATACAGAGAAATTCACGCGAGGACGGCTTCTTCTTTTTCCTCTTCCACCAGTCATTTTTCCTCTTCCACCAGCACGCAACATTGTAAATCATATCAAATTAAAACACACCAGTCAACTCTGTTGGGAAACTGCCATAGAAACTGCTCTGAGAAAGTGTCCCCGATCTGTCTTCAAGAACCCAGCTAATAGCGAACACAACGCCACCATTTCTCCCGCAGCGGCCACTCGAGAAACTGCACGTGACGTCTATTTTGGCTTCAATCGGCCATTTTGGCACCGAAACAGATACGGCGGAAGAGGTTACAGGGGTGCCACCCCCGTCTCCCCAGCGGACGCGCCGCGACTTACTACCGAAGTTAAAATGCAGCTAGGTCGGGACGCGCTCTCTGAAAGCACCGCTGAGGCATGGTAGTATCAAACAATATTAATTGTGCCGCAAAACCTTGCAAACTAAAGATTTTAAAAACATCACGCGCCCTTGATTTTGTACAAAACTCCAATAAAGTTCATACAAAAAGTCATTTCCGTCTGTTTTTACGCAAAACCATGCTTTCTAGAAGCTCAAGGTGACCACAGTACAGACAAATGATAAAGGATGGCGCTGTTGTCGTATTTAGCTCGGTCTCGGTGGACGCCAGCGGCCCAGGTTTCGACGGCGTGTTTCCCAACTGAGTGTTTTAGTAACGTTGACACCAGTACATTAAAGCACACCAGCACAGGCATAATTCATCGCGTCTTCTTCCTCCTTTCTGTGACCTTCAATCTTGATCTCCAATTCTCTGGTCAACCCATGTCCAAAAAAACTATCTCACTGTCCACTAGGCTAATGGATGGTTGGCTCACGCACCCGGGGTTTCGTTTTACTATATGGTAAGCTTCTACTACCTCCCTCAATAGCTGGTCTTTGTGTTTAAACAGCACTTTTGTGTCACTAAATCTTGGTTCACATCCACAATCATGGCAGTGGACAGCTAGATGGGAGTACACGTTACCTTTTAATGAACTGTGGTGTTTGCGTAGACGAATGTTGAGGTGCAAGTCCCGAATGAGAAAGGTATTTCATAAACGGTCCCCTGTGCACGGGACACGAACTTCATGCTATGCTTGACGCGACATCCAAAAATGTCTGGCTTACTTTTCCTGTCAGCACGCTTATTAACCACGTTTTTAATCCTACTCAGTTTGTTACGCGCTGAAAAAAATTACGTTGACCTCATACCTCGAACCGACTTTAACCCGTGTGAAAGACGATGGATGTAAGGAATAACGGCGACGTTCTTTTGTCTATCTTGGCTTTTTCTTTGTCAGGTTTTCTGGAATCAATCTTGATGTGACTCGGTACATCAAGGTGACCGAGTCTGTTTTGCGCGCTGTTTCCTACGCTTTTATGAGTTTCGATTTGGACTTAGGATGGATTGGCCGCGCGCCCTTTCGGGGAAAGAAGACTGGCTGCGGAAGGAACGGCGACGTACGCAGCAGCGCGAATGGGCCTGCAACCGCCGCAAAGCCGCTATCGCCTCGACTTCCACTGCGTCGAGCGCTTCAGGTTCCCTAGGCAAAAAAGAGCATATCGCTAGCCTGGAAAGCCTCCGCCGAGAACAGAACCAGCGATGCAAAGGGCGCCGGCGGGCCAACGCCACGGACGACGATCGTGCCACGGAGGCCAAGCGCAAGCGCGAGGCCCGGCGACGACTGCACTCCACGCCGGCTGAACGGGCTGAGCAGCTCCCGGGCTCGACGGCGAGGTTCCGGAGGGAGTTCGTGGAGAACCCGTTTGGCGTCACGTGCGCCGTGTGCGACGCGGTGCGACGGACTCTGGTTCGCCGGAGGCGTATCCACGATCGGCGGCGCGTCGGACGAGAAGACGCGGGAAACGGACGCATGCGCGTTGCGGCAGTGTATCGAGTACAGCTTAGGGTGACCACCTTCCTGCAAGCGAAATGCGGGACAGCGGGGCAGTGGGGGCGGGATGCTGTTAACAGCTTTACACCTGTGGCATTCATTGCAAAATTTTAATTATTTTGGTCCCAAAAGGCATCATTTTGTAAGCCTAATTAATCCTGAAAGAGGGGGAGGGAACCGAGGCTCTGCTGCGTTGCCGTTTTGAGTGCAAAGAGCCATTCGCTTTGCGCACATTTACGAAAAAATGCAATTTCTCGGGTTCAGTGAATGATATGTGTTGCAAATGACTTTCAGCAAAAGTACACTTCAGCTACTGAACAATGGCTATAAGAGGTGAGTAAACAGCAGCTTGCACAGTTCATTTGTCATCATTTGCATATGTGAGGCTACGCGCGCCTTTGATAACAATGAGGGCACAGGGCATTATTCTCTCAGCTGTCTGAATTCAAAGGCATTTATGGTAGTTGGCTGCATTCTGCACAAGAAAAGCATTCAAAATATACAAATACTACAAACAACGGTAAACCAAAATCTCGATTTCAAAAAAAACAAAAAAAAACAATGCTGGAGATGTAGGGGGGACGCTACAATCCCTACAACGCTACTCGTAAGGCGATATCTCAAATGAACGGCCGTATTTTTGGAAAAAGAAGTCGAGGCTGAACCAGGCCGACGAGGCGTGACCTTCAATTCGGGTGGTCGCCTCTGTCCTCTGACCTCGATTCAGCAGAGCGCCCCCTCCTCACCGCCAGAGCTACTCGGGATCCTTTTCAGCCGATCACAACTGCTGGCTTCAGAGCGCTTTGACATTCTCAGACCAGTCACGGAATTAAAATTTCTGGACATTGGTAACGCATTAAAAACAACACGATCTTACAGCGTACGGTGGACGATTGACCAAAATTTACGCGCGCAACGTGATGAATTAACGGTTTTGACGTAACTTGTTTTACTCATCGGAATGTAAAAGAAAAAGAAAACAACAGTATGCGAATTGATTTTTGCAGAACAGAACAAAAGCCAACGCTTGAAAACAGTTGTCAACTCAACGCGTTTTCGATAGTGAACGAGCTGCGATAGCGGTCATGCGACGACTCACGACCAACTCGTGGTACGACTGAGCAGGCGAATATAAAATGGTTAAAGGGGCCCTCCGGAGCATTCTGCGATGGTCTATTTATGGTGGTAACTCAATCTACAGGCCCTAAGGATCCTAAAAATCATAAAATTACGGTCATGCGCGGTGGGTTTCCCTATTAAAATTGCTATCAACGTCCCCGGCACGCCCCCCTTTCTGAGATGACCCCGGAAAACGGGAGGGGCATCTCTTTACGCGTCAGCCAATGGCAAACGAAGGATTCCGGCGTCTCTGCGCGTCACCAACGCGGCCGACCGCCGACCCGCGGAGGAATCTCTCGAACACGCGCGGACCGTCGTCAAGAAGCCCGGACTTTGTGCTCGGCAGTCGTCGTTCGTCGCACCGCACCGTCGCACTGCTGCTGCAATACGCAGTCGCATTCCACAGATGACAAGGAAAAGTTTGACTCGTTGACGTGGAAGGATCGCAAAGCTGGCTTCGGAGTCGGGATCCACGGGAAGAAGGAACACGTGTCCCGCCAACGCACGCCTGCACACGCCCCGGGAAGCAGACGTGCCGACGCGCCGACGCATCACCCCCTAGCGACAAGCTTGCGGGGAGAAAACATAGTTCGCTGGTTTTGGAACGATAATTGCGGACTACGTTTCCTGCACCACAATCAGTTTACGTTTTTCTCAAACTCTAATTTACAACAAGCTTAAAAAGTGTTGCAGTAATAACGTTTGCATTCACCGCGAGATGCAGCATTTCCATTGGTCAAGTTTTAGCGATGGGCAGGGAATGGGGGATTGTATTCCAAGCGAAAATAGTCCCGATATATTTCTACTGCCATCTGCTTAATAAACGGTTTTGTAATCTAAAACTTTGTATACATATTAACTTGCACCTACTACGCAATATAACAACATAAACAGACGATCTCAGAAAGCTCCGGAGGACCCCTTTAATAAGCCGCATTTTTCTCACGGCGAAATATCGTGCAAGCATCGCAATGTGACACAAATCACAGTGCATTATATTCGGCTCTCCCTTTATTTTACAACACAAACCTTTGAACGCACTTTTACCAAACCTCAAAAATTTCTTGAAGCGACTACAAAATCCGGTAAAACAGCAGCGAGCTCTGCGAGCTGTTTCGTCGTCGGTTAGGCTTAGCGGATTCACCGCCGTGAGATGAACGATCTTGTGAAAACACTGGGAACGGTTCACGCGTCGACTTTTTCTGTTACGGTCGCAAACGAATGTCGTCCCGTCCGTTGAAATCCTCGCACCGTCGAATGCACAAGCACTTTGTAGAACCATACATCAATCACCGTCGTGCCGGACCCCGCACACCACCACAGACCACTGCCGGCCATCGTCAACAAAACCACGTGATCCCCGTCCAAGTACCACGTGACGCCTGCGCCGCTCTGCACTCCGACGGCTACAGACGGAGTGCCAGGGAGCGCTCTGAGAGGGAGAGGCGCCCTCGGAATGAACCACCCGATCAGGCCACAGCACTCTCTTTCAACCACCTGATTTCGCGCGCTCTGGAAAGAGCGCTCGAGAGCGCGCAGAAAGAACTGCGCGAATTCGCCACTAGTTTCCTCCTCTCTTCGCTTCACTCCCTCAAGGCCGCGAGACGGAGAAGACACGAGGCCGTCCCCTCTCATTCTCTGAGAAACATCACTTCAACATTCCTGCCAAATGCGTCTCTTTTTTTAAAAAAAAAAATACGGTCATCCGTTCGAGATATCGCTGTATGAGTGATGTTTTGGTGTTTGTAGCACCCGTTGCACGCTTTTGCCGCGTGTTTTGGGAAATCCAAATCTCGGTTCAGCATCCCTTTAAAGGGGTACTCCGCCGATTTTTGAGCTACTTCAACTAACTATATTTTCTGACTCCCAGGCCTTTACCCTTCCTGGAATGCTATTTAATATCGTGAAATTTATAATAGTTATTGCGAAATCGGCAAATGAAAATGATGCAAAAACAGACATTCAAATATACCCGCCCATTTCAGGGCCGTGACGTCAGTGGAAGTTCAGCTTGCCAGTCGGGCGAGCAGTCTAAAAAATAGAATATGGCAATTATTTGTTCCGTGCTGGAGCGCGGGGACTGGAGCGAGCTTCCAAGGCATTCATTTGACACCATGAAACTGCTTCAAATCAGTTGGGAACAAATTCTACAGTCCAAAGAGTGAACCCCTGCACTTCCAATGACGTCACTTTTTCACTGTTGCTAGTAGAGACTTTCAGTTTGAAAAACACGGTGAGGACCAAAATTGTAATTTCAATAACTTCGTGAAAAAAAAATATTTTGACCTAATATTTGGGATACTATTTTGGCGATGTTGTTTGGCGAGTTTAGCAAAATTTCAAGCAAATCGGGGACCATGAAGAAATTGGCGAAGTACCCCTTTAAAGGGATACTACAACGAAATTTCGGCGCTTGTTTTTTGGTCTATATGTGTTCAAAGGAGCAGTATCATATCGTACACACCGATATCCTGTTGAAAAACAAAAAAACAAAAAAAAAACACGAAAAGAAATTTGAAAACGAATTAAACGATTAGCAAAGAGCACCTGGTGGGTGTCGCTAACGCCTCGTTTGTAATGCCCGTCTAGGAACCTTGACAGGTAGCGACGATAACTGTCTCGCCTCCGGCGGCCGGCCACCACGAGAGAAGAGGGGAAGAAGGAACTCCCCTTTCACCGCGAATTTCTTTTGTATGTCCTAGAAGTCGGTATTTTCCCCCTCCAAGATTATAGAAGGTTAACCCGTCACTCAAAATTCGTACAAAAGCAGCCGCGGTGGCTGGAACGACTACGACATTATCTCGACGTCAGCCTCGCCGCAGCTTTGCTTGTCGCGAGACGAACTACGTCACGATTGCGGGGGATGTCACGTGACGTGCTCTCCGCTGGCTGCTATCCGGGCGCTAGCCAGAATGGGACGAAACATACAGCCACCAGGGTCAAAATACAAACGTGCGATAGTCATTTACGAATATTGTGGATCATATTCAACCTATTTTTGAAGAAATTTCGTTGAAATACCCGTCGTGCTCACAAGTAGGTGTTCTATTTGTTCTGACCAGGGTGTCGAACCGGAACCGAACCGAACCGAAAACCGGAACAGAACCGTTATTTTTAGCCGAACCGGAACTGAACCGAACCGAAATCTTCGCCGCCATCTTGGAACTGAACCGGAACCTAACCGAAAAAAAAATATAACGGTAACCGGTTCAAAACGGTTCAAGGTAATACTTTTTTTTTTTCTTTTTTGTTAGTATCACAAAATGAACATATGGGTATAAAAAATTGGCGGCTGCAGTGTATTTCTATCTATGGATCAAATCGTCATATACAGAATTGAAAAGTATGGTAAGTTGTGGGTTTTCATGGCACTATGATCAACCATGTGTCACGTTGTCACGTGACGTCATGGTGTCAATACATGACCTCGTGACGTCACGTGACGTCACGTGACTCACTGCGTCAACTCGATTTAATTTGAGGAAGTCACTAGATGTATTAACATATTTGACAGCATGACGTCACATGACATCACGATTTCGCACCGAGAGTCACGTGACACCGTGACGTAAGCGATTTTCGTAACCCCTAGTCGAGTGCTCGGGTTCATGACAATCAGCACCGCCAAACATTCGGGTATCTGCTCATGTCAATTACATATGATAATAGCCTAACTCTAACAATATCTGAAGCTCGGCCAAAGCTTTTCCTTTCCAAACCCTAGCCGCCTAGGGCATGACTGTGATGAACACTGGCGGTATCAGATCACGTGTCCGCTTGTTTAAATTGCGAGTTCGGGAGATATCGACAGCTGTCTCTTTCCTTTACTTTTTCTTCATCTGCTATTAGGGGAAAACTAATGGATGTTGCCGCAAGCTATCAACGTTAGCAGTTATTTCTTAAGACTATTTATTGAAAGTACAAGAAAAAATGTTGCAAGACCCATTTTACTTTATTGAGGCACCCAAATATGTTTTCGTTGTTGCTGAACTGCATCCAAAAGATGTCCCTGAGAATAGAAGTACTGAAATTACCAAATGCGACTTATTAATGTGACGTTACAGAGAACTACACGTGTGTACGGAAGGAATACTAAAAAAAAAAAAAAATATTTTAGTGATCTCAGAGAGACAGCCGAACGTTGGCAGTCGCTGTAAGTCTCACACGAGCGTCGTTCTCAAGTTATTGCCCAAGTTTCGACTCCCTCTGTACTTTGCTTAAAGGAGCTATAGAAATTATTTCTATACATCACTAAATACTACTCAGGATCACTCCCCAACGTTAATAACTGCTTGAACTTGGCTTTGCTATTTTTTCTATTCAATGGCAGTCGCCAAAAATTCGAGAAATATGAGCATTGTTCATCCCCTCAACTTCGGAGCCAGAAGCGGCCATGTGGCTTGGTGCCAATCCTCTGCCGCCAACGTTACCTCGCTGGGGTTTTAAAGGAAGAAAACGCTCCAGGCATTGTTAGAGTTCGGCTGTTCTCATCACCGCAGTGGTTGGACACGAGCCACTACCCAAGTGTCCGCCGAGGTATTGATTGTTACGAGCGGATGTACCGTGCTCACGCAGTTCTCCTGTCGAATCTATCAGCCGCGCTCGACGGTCGTCAGACGGGTGGTTTTGATCCTACAATTGCGACTTCAATCTTTGGGAAGGCAAGACTAAAAGAAATAGTCCCCTCTTATCCTCGCAATTTCACCGCGACAAAGAAGCTTCTGAATTAGTGGCGGCCTGTGCGAGTATACTTGGGCCAGAGGACCAGTACGCCTCGGAAAAGTCATGAACATTCCAACCCGATGTCGTTTTATGACCCATCTAAACTTCACGGGGTGCAAAATAAAAGCAATGAAGGGTTGCGGTTAACAAGCGTCAAATAAAATTGTTGAATGAAAACACACCAAAACGGAGGAGGCAATTCCTCAGGAATACTTTCAGCCTTTCCACTCTCGTGAAGAAGCAAGACCAGCGAAGCTGTTTTATGGTGTAAATGAAGTAATGGCCGGCGGCAAGTTGGCAAGCCACCAGAGTGGAAAGGCCGAAGAGGTTGCCGCCATCTATGCGCAACGGCGGCAACCAGACAACCGGCAAGCCGGTTGTCTGGTTGCCGTCGTCATTTATAGATGGCGGTAGCTGTCCAGAGTTTAGTGTCATCATTTGTTTGCTGACGGACACAACACTGGGGAAACTAGCCCTTAACAACTCCGCTGTATAAAAAGGTGCGTGTGTGTGTGGAGGGGGGGGGGGGGGGTTAAAAACATGCTGTGTTGTAAAGGTTCCTCTTTTCTGCATCTTTGGCGCAGACCAAAAAGCGTGACTCCGGAAACTACTTTGCTTGCAAAAACGCTCTTACCAAAAAGCACGTTTTTGTCGTGCCAGACGCTCGCGCCGTTCCTAGTGAAAAGCGTCTGACTCGCAACTAAAGAGTCGTGGGTTCGAATCCCGCCTGAAATTCTTAATTTTTTTTTCTTTAAGGAAAAATAATTACTTTCAAAAGTGAAATCATTTGAGACATACGGCGACCTTTAATTCACATTACATGTCATGTTTTAATCACTCTCATTCCACGCGTGATGTCACGTTTCACGTGAGCATTGTGGGTTGCTTGAAATTCTTGCGTATCTAGCTCTGACGTCATGAACCTATCGACCAATCAGGATTTTCGAGTCACGCCTCCGACATCGGCTTTTCTGCGACATGAGCTTCTTAACGCTATCGAGTTAAAATCATCAGTTAGCAAAGGTGATGCTCATTTGCAAATTAAATTGACCGGCATCTTGTCAAGAACAATCATTCCTCAACAGCCAGGCGATGCCAGCTTATTCTGCATAAGAAAATGTTCACTAGGGCAAGCGCTTTTTTGGGCCAGATTCGATCTGAGTGCGAAGGTGCGTATAAATTAGAGTCAGGGATGGGCAGAATACATGCAAATATGTATCGAAATACAAATACAATATACTTCGTCAAAAATGTGTTTAATTACAGATCTAATTACATTTAAAAAAACATTTAAGTACAAGATACAAATACAACCAAATGCATTTGATCTCCTCCAAATACTTTTCCAAATACATTCCCCAAAATTTGCGTTAGCGACTTCAGGGCACCTGCAACGGGTTTCTGGGTATCTCATTTTAATTTTGCATCGCACACTTGGGAGTTAGTGTGCGAGGCTCTAGTAACGTGATAGAAATATAATCACAAATAAAAAAAATGTAATCAGCTTGGGCGTAACAGGTGAAAAAAAGTACAGAGCTTCAAGCAGCTTTTTTTGTCGATTACATTTTGGTATAGACCAACAAAGGACCGAGGCGACCAAGACGCGCAGCACTAGGTAGAGAATTTTTTATTGTAGCAACTCGCACCAGTTACGAAAATTTGGACGACCCGCGCATTTAGAATGTTTTAGGCAAAATATATGGATGGAAATCAGGCTGGAAAGCATCACAGGTTGTCACAGGCACTTATTTAGCCAGTCTGCCTGTGAACGTCTATTTCGTCACTATTCTCGCCCTGGACTAGCACCGTAATCACAAAGTCACTAAACGCTTGTGCTTGATTTAGAGACACTTCATTCGGTGCAGAACGTAGTTTTCCTCCTGCTCTGGACAGTGACAATAAATTTGAGGGATGTATATCCGCCCACAAAATTGTATTTAATTACAATTGCATTTGAAATACCCATGTTTTAGTATATAAATACACACGTCAAATACATTACCTAATTTGTAATTAAATACAAATGCAAAATACACAAACTATTTGAAATACATATTTCAAATACTTGTATTTGGAATACTGCCCATCCCTGATTAGAGTGAACAATTGCGATTACTTCTTGCTGCATGATTAGTGGCATGCATGCGGTGCTGAGTGTAAACAATGTTTGGTTAGAACAAAAAGCATTTGGATTGCCGCTCGGTGCTTCTATAAAAAATAAACTGAAAGGAATTATCCTAAAACTTTTGTTACATTCTGAAAATTTCATTGCTTTTAGCTCAGTTGTGTCGTCATCATATACATATATATTGTGAAGTGTATTTCGTAAACCTTATTTCATAATTAGCGTAAGCACCGAGGTGCTCATTTCATAATTTTATGTGATGTATTAAATTCTTAGTTCAAGGACACAATCACGATTTCATTTTCAACACTGCGACACAAAGTTGTACAGATCACGGGTATTTTAGGCGACCTACCACACTTCGCGACAACATTTTATACCGTGTAAATAGATAAGCTTTAACTTTAGAATTTTACCTAAACAGCACAACAAAATACAGTATAGTTCTGAATTTGAAGCTGATCTATTTACAGGTATGTACCAACAAGCTCAACTCTTTACTCCTGCACTTAAACATTTTGATTCAGGTAAAATATATGTTACTGGCAAACAAAGGGATGTGGAGTCGTATGAACACGACGTTATGTATGTTAATGTAGACTTTTTTATACTCTTGCGTCGAAATTAAATAACTGAATTTAATATTTTTGGCACCTAAAAGCAAAAGTAAATTGCACGGACGATCGAAGAAACTATATAGTTAATCGTTTCACGGCGTAAATAGTGTATATTACCAGAACAACGCGAAAAATATTGTCTCAATTTAGCGGTTCTAACCGGTTCGAACCGGTTCGAACCGGTTTGAACCGTTATTTTTTGCTCCCCGCAACTGAACCGGAACTGAACCGAAAGCCATGAACCCGAACCAGAACCGAACCGATAAAAATTTCGGTTCGACGCTCTGCGCATAACTATTGAAGCACTTAACGACGCAGCAGTTCATGCTGTCAACCCAGCGCAACCGCACCGCTCCGACTTCAATGCGTACCAATGTACGCTGCGTGGTTTCGTTCCGCTGGTGCTTTCCCTGCCTACCCTCGGTAACGGCAGCGCGGCGGCGCGCCGGTCGCGTCGCACGGAGTGTATAGGCTCTCGTCGCAGAACCAGAGTTTCGCGATCCTTTTCCTTACTCCGCCAACTCCGTATTAGCGGAAAAGCAGTCACGTGCGTCATACTGGATGCAATCTTTATGAGGGAAAATGACCTTGCAGGCGCCGAGTTTCGGGTGGAGCTTATGTTTCTCGCATTGCGTTTGCGAAAAATACATCCTGTACTAAAATCGACCAAACTAGGAGGTTCCTTGACCATTGACTATTATGTGTAGCCACTGGGTACAGTAAAATCACGTTGTATTGTCGCGCGAGCGATGTTTTAAAACATGTTTCCAAAGTCTGGAAGCAGACAACACGGAGGGCGCTCGCATTGCTCGCGTCTGTGGCGCACGCGGAGTGATACGCGACAGGCACATCCGGGCACTTCGGACCAGACAGCAACGCGTAGCTATGGCTTTCAAAGGGACGATCTTTTTGTCGGCTACTACGCTCTACCGACGGCACAAAAAAAAAAGATAGGAGACAAATCACGAGATGACTGCGCACGCGCAGCGTCTCACTGCACTATATCTTCTCTGCTCCGCATGTTGCAGCGCGCCGCCCAACGTTACTTGATTACCTCAGTTGTGGAAGTCCCGCGGAAGGGGGTACCCCCCCTCACTCATTTCAATCCGCCTCCCGTCGTTCGAAGCGCCATCTAGATTTTCGTTTACAAACTGTGTGTTCCATAGAGGCAGACTTGTACGTAACGCGTTACAAGTAATTGATTACTTGTAATCAATTACAGTTAAGTGTAATTTTGTAACGCTTCAATTACATTTGTCAAGCTGTAACGCTCGGAGTAATTCAATTACCTTTTTTCTGTAATCAATTACAAAATCAATTACACAATTACCAATTACATTTTTCATCCCACAATTCTTTTTTCTCACAAAAATCAGCATAGTCACTCAGCCATGGAGCAAAAATGATTGACATTTTTTTAACATCTAAAAAAAATAAAACTAGGATTAGTCGGCAAATCCTTTTTTCTTTTACGCCACGCTCTTCTACAAGCGCGCCACCAGCTTTGGCTGGGGAGTTCCGGATCTTGTTGCAGATTGCTGATAAAGTCGACGGGAAGCGGGAACTCGCTTTTGACTTTTTAGTGGGCTTTGTTCCTTAGGTCGACGCGTCAGCTACACGACAAGGTCCGGGTCTGAAAACAAAAAAGGGAATAATAACCAAACAAAATTGTGTACGCAATATTTTACTGTGCATTTGTGTATTTCTGTCATCGCAATAAGAAGTAACGTGAAAGTAACTTAAAAAGTAATCAATTACTTTGCAGTAATTGTTCAATTACTTCTGGGAGGCAGTAATCAGTAACGGTAATCGGTTACTTTTTTGACTGTAGTAATTGTAATTGTAATCAGTTACTTTTTTTCAGTAACGTGTACAAGTCTGCATAGAGGACGGTGGAACGCCATCTAGACGCTGCGCTTCAAAACGAACATACCCCATAGAATACACTGCAGTTATTAAAGCAGCCGTCCGGCGCGCCGAACGACGGTAGGCGAGTCGTGGTGAGGGGGGGGGGGGGGGGGGGGGTTACTGCTCGTGCATGCAGCGTCTATGAGCAGTTTCATAACTGAGGTAATGTAATAACTTTAACGCCACCTCACAGCCACATCACCCGCTCCTCCGGATCTCCTGAAGAAGCGACGGTCGCTTCCCGCAGTGCGGCCTTGGGTCCAACATCGCCGCCCAGGGAGCACCATTGCGATACTTTGCCCCGCAAGCGTAGCATATGCAGTCGCTCTAGGCCAGGGGTGGCCAAGCTGCGGCTCGGGAGCCGCATGCGGCTCTTCGCGTGTTAAATTGCGGCTCGCGGCTCCCTCCCCTATTCCCCCCCCCCCCCCCCCCCCCCCCCCCCCGTCCCCTACCCACCACTTCCCCGCCTCCCTCCCGGTCATGCGAGCACTTATCGAAAAAGAGAAATGGAAACTCGTTTTAAATCAAAATACAGGTTGCGGCTTGGTAGTCCTGTGCTACTGCTACCCTTACGTACAGTTGGACAGCTTTTGACTCGAATAGATTCAAAGTAGGTCGAGTTTCGGTTATTGCTGTAAACAAAAGTTTGACCCCCCCCCCCTTGCGGCTCTTGGAATTTTCGTGGCTTTGCTTGCGGCTCTCAAGACGGGTCAGCCTGGCCACCCCTGCTCTAGGCTATACCAGGGTGCCTTCATTTAGGCATCCTAGGCTATTGGCCTCGAGATCGACCTAGAGGTCGCGCTACTGTCGCGCTATCATCATCATCAAAGCGGGAATAGAAGCATGGTGGCCCCATAGACTCTCCTCGTTTGCGCGAGAGACGGTGCAGATCCTTGCGTTTATTTTGTCACACAGCATCGATGGGAAAACAAAAACAAACAAAAACGAGCAGCGTTCATTGTTGTTGTTGTTGAAGCGATGTTTATTAGAAAGTCGACGTTGTTGTTAGTTGCGCTTTGGGCGCACATGTCACTGTCGATGTTAAAGGGAAATAGGGCATAAAGGGATAGATAAGTAGAGAGGGGGAGTGGGGAACGGGATCTTTTGAGAATGTTAGCTTGCTTACGGCTTTCGGTACAGAGTCGCGACTCCTGGAACTCCTAAAGCTCTGGATGTAAGATCTCCAGTAGCCCCAGGAGCCGAAAGCAACCCAGATCTCTTGGGAGTCTTAGAGGATCTCGATTAGTTCCGCGCTCCTCAGGAAGCTTACTACACTCTTGAGTGATACACGAACTCAGCTCTGTTACATCACGCCGCGGTGGTCGCGCGTCGGGCGTACTTCCGGTCTGGGGCTGCGGGCGGAAGTCACCATGGGGGACGTGCATTCCTGTGTTACTTTGGAAGAACCCAGACAAAAACCTGCCTTCTCGTCAGAACGCCGTGACTGGTGCTGTACCAAAACAGTCAGAAAAGGTTTGAAGGTCAGTTGTCATGCGTTTTCTGCCTGCTCGGTTCGTCCGAGAACGTGAATAGGGGCCGTAAAAAAGGAAAAACTGACGCCGTCAAACCACAATTGCATCGGCGGGAAGCACTTTGGATTGAATTTACGAATACTTGTGGTCGTCAGATTTATTTGTTTTGTTCCAACATGAACGCGGGAAAACCGTCAAGTTGCAGGGATCCCTGCGGACTACGTTCAGTGTGTCTTCACGTTCAAACGGCCGCTTCATCGTTCGAGCTGTCGTCTGCTCTCTCAAACGTTTCTGCTTGTCGTCTGCTCGTTCAAATGACAGCGGCCCGTAGACCAAGCGTTGACCCGGTAATTGCGATAATAAGTGCAGATGTCAAAAGATGTTTAAGTTTGAAGGTTGCTTCGGGTAAGTTGGCTCGGTGTAAACAGTAGTTGGTAATTGCTACCAGTGGCCATCACCGACTTGTTTTGCCTTATTCTCTCGGTCCCATTCTGCTTGCGATTTTTAATATCGACGGCGACACCTCAGCTACGGTTCAGGCTTCTGCAGCCCGAGCGACGTCATTAGTGAAAATAGCGAGCAGAACCTCACCATGTGAATCAGGCTTTAGCGTCCACTCTGCGGCGTCCACGCGGAATGAATCGCCGCATGTTACATTATTCGCGCCACGTTTGGCGGTGTAACAAGCCTGGTTAATTTCGTTGAAGCCGCTCAAGTATAGTCAGACATTGCCCAGGAAGACGTAGAATCAACAATTCCAACGCGAAAAACAGCGCGGGGACTCACACCGACACCGACAACATCCCATTCCAATGGTTTGTTTATGGGCGAGGGCGAGCTTCTTGCCCACACCCCCATCGCGACTGTGCGGTGTCGGTGGCGTCTGCTAGGGGCGCTCTGGTTTGTTTGTAAACATGAGTTGGTGTATTGTAGCTCGTGACGCTCTTGGACGCAGGTGTTCCTCCAAGTTTGTACTAGGTAGTCCTAGGCGGGAAAAGGTATCACGGAGGTTTGTGCGCTCCTCTTCGTGATCAGAGCAGTGCAGGAAGAGATGTTCGGCGCTGGCCGTTTCCTTGCAGGTCTGGCATATAGGGTCAGAGCAGCGTTCACCCACTCAACTCGCAGCTAGAACAAGCCGCCACGTGATGTGGAACCGATTATATGCCGCCAATGTTGATCATAGCCAGGCGCTGTGGTTGGCAAGGCATAGGACACGCGCCGAGTTCCTGACATTGTTATGGTTCGGCTATTGTCGTCATTGCAGCGATTGGACACGGGCCACTACCCGAATTATTATGAGCCCAAATTGAGTACCCTCGCAATGCTCGGGTCCAATCTATGAGTCGCATTCAAGTATCGTCACTGGACGGTGCTGCGACCGCCAAGTTACGTCATCATGTTTCCCGAAAGAGATTAAATGGAGACGCTCGCTTTTGTCCTTGAAATTACACCGCAACAAAGGAGTTTTTTGGCCAGTGGCATTGCGTGCCAGCATCCTTGAGTCGCGCTAGTGCCAGTAAGCTGGTGTAAAGTGAAAAACATTTCACTTGAGTATCGTCGCGTCACCCCTTTCACGAGAAACTATGTCAGTGGAATGTGCGTCACCGCGATTGATGAGGGAATTCAAAATTCTGAGATGTAAGTGAGTCAAGTGGAACCACCCTATATACAGTGAGATATAGTGAGGTCTATTTCCGTTGTGTACGTTTCCATACATCGGGTAAGACGTTGTCACGTCAAAATATTTCTTGTGATTATCACCGAAAAAACAGTACACTTTCCTATATTTTCTTGTGATTCAAAAGTATGATTACCTATAGTACAAGATATATGTGGCTGAAATGCGGCTCTAAACTTCACACCCGGCCGTCAGACCTGTTGTGCACACTTAGCGCGTGTCGCGCGTGGCGCCTGGCGCGTCTGTCTGAGCAGTACTTTAGCAAACGATTCTGGCGTCAATTTTGCACCTAAAAATATGCAATTTTTGGCAAACAGTTAGCCTCAAGTACTAAACGCAAAATAGTGCTCGTGATTTTTTATATCTTCTGCTTCTAATGAGCTGATAAGTTGTTTTCTGCTCAGAGAAGAACAGGTATCTATTCCGCACTATAATTATATCAAATCCGGCATAGGCTAAGAGGCGCGAGCTCTCCGTAAAAATCTAACGACCTTGGCGCTGACAGGCTTTGCGTAGTTGGAACAGCTAGACGCGCACAGTACCGTGACCAGCAAAAAGCCGCATGCGGCTCGTGAGCCGCGGTTTGGCCGCCCCTGTTGTATGCTCACCGAATGTCAATAGACACACACGCGAACGCAGCTCTGAAGTCAGCTCCAGACTCGCCATTGCCAGAATATCGTCTGCCAAAGTCAATGCGCCAACTGAATTCCGTTCACCCTTAAAAACACAAAACAAGCAAAAACGTTTTTTTTAACAATGGCCTTTTTTTTCGGGGGGGGGGGGGGGGGGGCACAATTTTATTGTCACATTGTTTCTAGAAAGCAATATTTATTTCGGGCTGAAAAACACTTTTTTTCAAATTCGTTTACGAAAGGCGACCGCGCCGCCTTTCGTAAACTTTATCAGTACATTTTCGAAAAAACAAAAATCCAACGTTATATCTAAAATTATGTCCGGAATGAGCTACGTCTTGAACATTATCTGGCAACTATTGCATATTTCACTTTTAAACAAGACAATCCTGAGACGCTGTGTACGTTTTTTCGACGTCTGTAATTTTAAGCGCCTGTGTGTTTTTAACGCCAAAATGGCGACATTGGATGCTGTTCTTTCATTAAATGGTGGTAGTATCACACGAGCCAATATTTTGAACTCCTATGGATTGAACCGTGGGTGAAAGACCATCAAGTCGGTGAGGGAAGCTGACCACACTCGAATATACTCTGCGAACAGAGCGACACACGACAAGTGAGTAAAGAGGCCTGACAAGCAAAGTGATAAGCCGAAAAAACGAAGACATGACTCTAACAATGACTATCAAGCTGGCGGCTATTGAAGAAATGGTCCTGACTGTGTTGACGCCAACAGCAATTTGTTATTCACCAGTTGTTGTTTTTTTACTTTAAGTTTAGTTATATCAAAGCAGTGTTCTTCAATACATAGGTACAATTATTTCTTTAACCTGCCATTATAGAGGGTTGAATCTTTATTCCGACCACCTATTGCTTTCGGAAAAGTGCTGACCGAGAGTTATATTCACCTAACAGTTTTGTGTTACACATTTTTAATACACTAGGAGAGTTGAAACGTCAGTACTAGAACAAAAAATTGATAAAATATTTAATTTTCAATTGGTTTAAATATTTTGGCTCAGCGGAAAATAGAAACACACAAAGTTTGCAATGAAATGATATATTTATATATATTCATGACAGAAATACTCATAACAGTTACAGAGAGAAGTGTTCCTCACCATGGCCTAAAATGCATGGGGAGTATAGGACTTACCCTCTATCCTTAGGCTTAGACTAGAAGCTCCGCCTTCCGCAGTGCTTTGGTTGCGCGTGCCTGCGCGTTCACATTTGTGTTTGCAAGGGCACAAAATTCGCGGTGAAGGCGGAGCTTCTAGTCTCGGCTTAAGGATGAACAGAGTAAAGCCAGCGCCGAAAGAGCCGTAGCGTTGGTGGTGGTTGACGACGACGACGACGAAGTGGCCGGTTTAGTAACCGGCCGACTGAGAGGGCGCAAGTCGGGAACCGCATGCATTGCTGAACGACTGTAACAAATAAATGTATTTGATTCCGAAATGTGAAATAGCCCTGCGCCTTGTTGTTATATCGCTGAGGACGAAGATGCAAGGCACGATTTTATGCGCTCTCAGAAGCCCATATACCATTTATGGGCTTTCCGATAACGTCGTATCCTTCCCCCCGGGACACGGTTGGCCTATTCTTTAGGCGCGCAATTTCATTGCGTCAAAATTACACATCAAAAATTTAGCACGCTTAAGTTTCTCGCGAGATTGAGTCCAAGGGTTGGCGTATATTTCCCGTCCAAAATGCGTTCACTATTTTGTCATGTACGCTGAAGATTCTCGCAACAAATAATTTAGAGCAGCCAGAGTAAACAAGAACCCTGTCAATCGCAAGAAAAAGACCGCATAAACAAAACAACAAAGGAAAGAGTTGTTTAACGTTTGGCTGTAACGGCCGGCGGTAACAGCCGCTTCAACGGCTGGCTGTTGTAACCGGTTGTAACAAAAACCGACACCGAAAGGCGTTACACTAATAGGAAACCTTATGAAAAGACGTCACTCCCCCTGGCAAGATTTCAACTCACAAACCTTGAGATAGTGTGCCAATTGCCTTGCCGACTGAGCTATCCAGGGTATTTGTTTTTATTGTCTAGGGTATTCCTTTTTTTCTTCTTTAAGCACTATATACAATTTACGTTACATATAAAGCGTAAAAAAACATACACGAAAGAAGTGAATGGTCAGATACGTTGCAATTCCCTTAGCGAAAAACCGGGGCTCTTAGAGTATACTTTATTTGCACTTCCAGAAGTATGCTTGTTGCTCTAAATTGGCCGGTTTTTAGTATACTTCTGACGCACTTCAAAGTAGCATTTCGCCATACTTTTAGTATACTTCTAAGCATACCTGTAAGAGGCATTTTAGTATACTTCTTACGCACTTCAAAAGTAACATTTCGCTATACTTTTAGGATACTTCTAAGCATGCCTGTAAGAGGCATTTTAGTACACTTCTTACGCACTTCAGAAGTAACATTTCGCCATCCTTTTAGGATACTTCTTCTAGTACACTTCTGAGCAGAATTTTAGTATGCTTTTATGCAGGCCTTTAGTACTATAAATTGTACCCCGGATTAAATTTGGAAGCAGGCTTTCAAATATAATCGGGGGTACACTTAATAGAACTTTTAAAGCATTTCACCAATTTATTCCTGACCAATTCCAGATAAGAAAAGTAGAAAATTATATTGATTTAGCAATTGCAGTGGTTTGCAGTTATCGAAACTGAAATGCATTATGTTACAGGCTTTAATGTAGACGAGTTCAAAGTGATGACAAATTAAAGTAAGAACTTTTTATTAAACAAATATTTTTTTCAATATAATGAACACATGTTGCCTAAAACAAACACTTACGATGGAACAAAAAACGTAATACTTTTAGTGGCTTACAAATATCACAGATGCACTTCAAGCTTTATAAACAAGCTCTTATTAGAAGAAAAAAATAATTACAAACTATCATGATGAGGAAAAACGAGCAAAAATAGTATTGCACCTGTTAATATAAAACCTACAATATTTATCATCTACCATGACTGAAGTAACATCCCCTACATGACTGAAGTAAAATGAATGAAAAAAGTTAATGCACTTGTTAAATAAAATCTAAATTAATCGCTAATCAGATTTAAGAGAAAAAAAAAGCCAATGCGCAAAATAAAAAAAAATGAAAGCTAATTTTTTTTTTTTTTTTTCATTCTGCAGTTTTCTTTTGTGTGTTGGAGGCTTTGTTTTGAGTGTAGGAAGCATTGCTGCACTTCCTTTACAGGTATTCTTTCACGGACTTCCGAGTTTCTCCAGGGAATTGGCAGTAACAAAAGCTGAAAAGAGAAGACAATAGACAATTAAGGAACTTGCCTTAAGACTCCATATTTACTTAATACTACTTAAAATTATACTTCAGGTCCACATAATTTTAGAAAATTTCACAAAAAGAAACCAACAACAAAAAGTTAATCATCTAAATATATTGAGCACGGGGACCAATGACTATGTTTATTGGCAACTGTGAAATATTGCTGCTGTGAAATAATGTAAAACAAGGCATTTCGTCAATTTGCAATGCATTAAAGGGATCATGAAACAAGTTTACTGTGGAAACAGTCTGGAGCTCGTTACTTTTATTTCTTTTACCTTATCACAAGTACGAGAAAACACACCGTGATCCCTCAAAATGTCGCGAGTGCACTGCGTAATCAGAAAGGAAAAAAGGGTCCATTTTTCATCATGCAGCTTATGGTGGCCACAGGAACTACTGGCTTGGCGCCAATAGTGGTTGAGTTTGCGGGTTGAGCAGGTATCTGCCCAATTTGAAGCTAAGGTTTTTATAAAAGTTGTCATTCACTCATTTGGCCCCCAATTCATGTCACACGCACGTGACCTGGAAAGGACTCTAAAGGTTGAGGGGCCCCCCAAGCTTAAGTCTATTTAATTTTTTTAATAAAACTAGTGCACCTTGGAAAAAATTGTTTTCTAATCTTCACTGCACATGCGATGGTGAGATACTGCCACACTTACTTGGCCGAAGTCTGAGGACTATTTCATAACCCCTTTAAAAGCCTGCAAACATAACATTCTTTGTGACAGGGACTCTCAAACTTTCTGACATCAGCGAACAAAAATTTACTAATGTTATTGTTAGCCGAGGAGCCCCTTCCACTCTTGGCATTGTTGCAATTGAGTGTATGACAATGGTATAGGAACGATTGAGGAAGTTCAGGTGCTGAAAGAACCCTCAGTATAAAAAAATTGGGTTGTGTGTGTGTTTATACAGCCTAGAACTTGGTCTGCCTCACAGGGGCGACGAGTCTCCCAGCTGTAGATGAGAAATTTAGCCAGTGCGGTACAGCCGCTAGCCTGGGGTCTTTAACGTGCACCACGCAGTAGTAATACACGACCGCACGCCGGTACGATGCTCATCCAGATCGAAACGGGCAGGGGTGGGGCTCGAACCCAGGATCCCTGGGTTCTGCAGCGCGAGCTTTCGCTCCACGTGCTCCGAGCTGGTGTGCGCTAGACCACTCGGCCACCGATCCCCCCTAACCCTCAGTATACTGTACTAGGAACCCTGTTCGAGAACCAGTGCCTCAGGATATTTGGCTAGAAAGTCGGAGATAGCGTAGCTAGACAATAATTTTAAACACACAGATGACCACATTTTTTTAATTTTGATTCTGACATCTATTTTATATTATTATTCAGGGTTTACTGATATAAAACCAACTGAGGCCATACTGTACCAAACAATTACTTTAAAAACAACTGAACAAGCTGAAAGTTTTTGAAAGATTCAGCAGCCTAAAGCTGGGGTAAACAGTCAGCTATCTTCAGAAAATTGTACACAAAAGTAAACAATACTGAAGTTTCGTTAAGTTTAATCGCTGATATAAATCGACGATCAAAATTAAGCAGAAGGAACATCAGAGTGAATTATAATCTAGGCAAAAATTAAAGTATGCTAGAACTGGGGCACATTATTGCAAACCAGAGGTGTAGCGCAAGACGTAATGACACAAAAAGACAAATACCTCCCCCGAAATAAGCCAAAAAGAAACAACCATCCATGAGTACCGAGACACAAGTCCAATGGTGACCAGACAAAAGCTCACCGGACAGAAGCTCACCCGTTTTTTTCTTAGACCCACACAATAGCTCACCCCCTTTTTTTTGGCTACCCGGTGAGTCACGAGCTGGGCCAAAGTGCAGACGCAATGGACATTGCACTATTTTTAGAAGAAGTGGTACCCCATCTCATGCAACGGTGTCGACAGGTAAGCCATAACAGGCACAGAAGCAACGATTTGGGACAAAAATTTAGGTCACCAAAATGAGTGGAGCTGAAGCTGATAAGATCAATCTGGGTTGACTCAAGGTATGCCACAACCGTCTGGAAAATATTTGCAAGGGGCTCCAGGTACACCGAGATCTACCAAGACTGCTGGAAACAGCCTGTACGGGACTGCATTTCCTTCTAACCAATCGAAAAACTTGTTTCCAGTCTAATCAACAAACCATGTGCCTATCAGATTTAATTCATTGTTGTGTTTTAGTGTCGCACGCATGCACCTAAGTTGTCTGCACTCGTGTTAAGACCAACATGAAATTTTCACGTGGTGAGCTTTTGACCGGTGAGCTTCTGTCTGGTGAGCTTTTGTCCAAGATTTAAGTCCAATATATGTCAAGAGTAAACTTAGTATTTGTTCCTGTTAAGTTTGATTGCAATAGTGCCTTGCCATTTCCTCTTTATGGCAATTTACTCACCTATCAAGTCCTTAACCTCCCTTTTTAAGAAGCTTTCCCTTCATTGCCGACCCCGTAAGGCAGCAGTTTGTCAGGGCCTCAGTTTCAAATACCATGACCGCGAGTTCCTGAACGTAAATGGATGGCTGCTTCGTGTCGACATGCTTCAACTGCGCTTCAGGAAGCGCAATGTCTCCAAAGGTTATCTGAAACATAAAAATAGAACCAAATACGGTCATTACATCCATATGAATGCCTTTTAGATGAGCGCATGTGCACGAATGGCCGTGACATGCTGGTGGTAAGGAAGTGTTTGATGAAGAGAGCTAGCTAATAGTAAAGAGGGTAATAAGGCTAGTTTGAACATTTACTATATAAAGTCCACTGGTCAGGCTAGTCACCATCACATTGGCGCAAAGCATTTTTGTTTAATAGGGCGATTGATGCCTCACTCACACGCTTTTTTCCTTTTTCCCAAATTTCATATGCTTCATGCAGTTCTCTGCTTGTTCTGTCATTGTATTTGCGAGAATCTTAACATAATGCAATACCAGGGAACAGAGGCATCTGCTGCAGTGAATGGCGAGGTGGCCAGACAGGCTGGCTGGCGTGGCAGCCACATGCTCACGGGCAGGGTCATTCCCACATCTGGCCCATATACACTGCCCCTCACAATATCGGTATCTGATACACAACGCCCAAAACACACCCAGCAATTTTATCCTTGTGTTTTATGCTGCAAGGCTAAGACGGCGGGGCTTGGGCCTGTTGATTCTGTGGCAGAACCAAGCCATCCTATTGTGTGCCGAAGACATCACAGTAGTGCGGTACCGCTGACCGACTTCCTTGAATTGTGTGACACTGAGTGTACATACCTGCCAACCTGTGGAATTTCAAATTCATAAAAGTCGCGCGGCTGCGGCCGGGGGGGGGGGGTTACGCGAAGCGATATGCAGCTTAATGTCAGCCTGGCCAGCGTGCGAAACGCTTACATCACACGTGTACGTGCTACACAATCCAAACTTCTCTTGCTTTTTGGGCGGCATGAAGCACGGAAATTTCGACGTGTAGGACTTCAGGAACACCTGAAAGTACCTCTTTTGAGGTTTCGAGTTCGGCATTGCGCCGCGAAGCCACAGTGACAAGGAGAATGCTACAGTTACACGCGCAACAAACACAGACGCCATACTTTTTGCCTCGAAACTGGCCGAAACAACGAGGCCCCAGCAACGTCTGAACACGCCGAACCAACTTGCACCTCTGCACCGCCGAACACACGAACAAAGGCTTTGAGCTTTGGATTGGTTTTCGATTCGTGGCCACCGGATAGACGGATAGTAAAAACCACGACGCTGCTGTGGACGGTACCTATCGCCCTCTTGTGGCAATACAAGATACCACCAACAACGGAGTTACAAAAACAACAACAAAAAAAATAAAAACATTTTTTTTGTAAGATTTGAAGCAAGATTCGTAAAATCGTAAAATTAGTCCCAATTTGTACATTTTACGAAAAAATTCGGAAGAGTTGGCAGGTATGAGTGTAAGTATGGTACCACATCTGGTCTTACATTGGGCCTCTCACGAGCAGGCTTGTTTATGCCTCAACTTTATTTAACAAGCTTTTGGCGACCTGAATTATACACATCTGCAGGTAGCTTGCTTCTGGATAAACAAACCCACTCGTGAGAGGTCCAATGTAAGACCAGCTGTGATACCATACCCTCAGTTTCACACAATTAAGGAAAGTCGGTCAGCGCCACCGCATTCCCGTGGTGTCCTTGGCATCCAATAAGATGGCTCGGCTCTGCCACAGAATCAACATCATAGAGCAGCCGTCTGAGCCTTGCAGCATAAAACACAATAATAAATTTGTGGATGCATGAATGAACGTGCCCATGAGCACGTGGCTGCCACGTGAGCTAGCCTGTCTGGCCACCTCGCCATTCACTGCAGCAAATGCCCCTGTTCCTTGGTGTTGCACGATGTTAAGATTCTTGCCAGATACAATGCCAAAACAAGCAGAGAACTGCATGAGGAATATGATATTTAGGAAAAAGGAAAAGAGTGTGTAAGTGGGGCATCAATTGCACCATTAAACAAAAATGCTTCGCGCGAAGTGGTGATGACTAGGCTGGCCGAAGAGGCCTACATAGTAAATTGTCTTTCCAAATAAACAACAGTTGCGAGTGTGCCAAGGCTAATAGTAATCAATATTATTGATTATTATTAGCTATATTCCTAACAGCCATGCAAGTGTCCCTCTAAGAGAACATGCACATGGACTGTAGTAAGTGCCTCCAACTATAATTACGCTTCACTCTGTGATTGCAGCCTCCGGAAGTTCTGAATTGGCAATCTTGCAGCATGCAGCAGTCGACTGGGGAAGTGTTATCGAAGCTGAAGAAAACATCCGCCGTCGAGCACATTCCAGGCTTGATCTGCGTCGTTTATTAAAGCAGTTTTCTGATTGTTTTTTTTTATTTTGAAAATGCTAGTCCTTAAAGGCAACGCCCAGAAATTTTTAAGAAACTTCTACACATTATGCGATCGAGAATGAAATGTGTCCCACAGTGGATACAGTAAAACCCCAATTATGCGTCCCCGGTTTATGCACAACTAAACGAGTCAGCAGAAACTCACTGATTTCTTTTGAAGTTCCAATGTGATAATAAAGATTGATTGGCACCTCTATTACACAATTTCTAGGTTACATTCATAGTTGCATGAGGGTTCTAGCTTCTTCAGATTCCAGCAGATTATCAGCTTAAAGGCTGTTTGGAAGTTCTGTATGTCTTTGACCCGTAACTGTTGTTTTTTGGATTATCCAATGTTGTCGCGCAGTCTCCTGAAAGTCACATAATCGAGGCACCACTATATCCTCCAGCTTTGAAAACGCCTCAACCGATTGAATGCTGCGCGCCCTACAGTGGCTGAATGAGAACTTCCGCTGGCCGCATTCGTGGAGTGTGGCAGCATCACTCGGAAAATCATCGAAAGATAGTGGTGAACCTAATACACTATTTCCATCCAGTTCCCAGAATTTAGAAGGCGTGCGTAGAGGCAATGAGGGATATATCTGTTGCAAAAATTGTTCCCTGGGTTCTAACTGAATAATATTTAGGTTATGAAAATGATCAGCAGAAAGCAGTCCTGACATTGTTGGGATGGCCTAAGCCTGCATGAACAGACTTAGGCCATCCCTACAGCATCTAATTAAAAAATATACAGCATCTAATTAAAAAAAAGAACCTTTTAAAAAAGAGGACGGGTCTGCTGAAACCTTGCAAACCACGAACAAAGCAAATCACTGAGATTTAAGGACACGACAGAAACAGAGACAACACAAAACAATTCAGAAATGAAACCAACAATACGGTTAGCACTGTTTGAAGAACCATTACCTTTCTATGCCTCAACATTGCTAAGCTTCTTCCATAGATTCCAATGCTTACCTCTTCGCACATCCTGGTGGAATGTGGAAACTTAGGCCTCACATTAAAAGGTCAGTAAGTATAGCTATGGTTCTAATAGTTGAACCTCTCTAATAGGCACATTTTTTGCTAGAACATATGGTTCGTTCACACTTTTAAAAAGCAGTCTTGCTGCCGACCGAATTTGGTCACCAAAAAAAGACCGAACTGTTCAGGCTTAGCAGAATGGACAATTGGGCGAGTTTACGGTAGAGATCATTATAACTTACAGTGCGACTAGGACAAAGAGAGACAGAGGAGAAAACACAGGCCAAGCGCTTAACGAGCAACTGATTCGATTGAAAAGGAAATACATATGATGATGCTGCTGCTCGTCCAGGCATGCCCCTCCGTGGTCCTGGCGCTTTTTCTTTCACTTAACACGATACCAGCCGAATTATCCGAGATACAAAAAGCCGATCTCGCTCTTTATCAAAGTCACTGTGGGCTGGCTCACACACAAGGATCCGTTTTGTGTTATGTAGTACGTCTGCATCATTTCTCGGGGTAGTTTCTGGTTGTGTCGGAACATCACTGTCGTGTTGTTCAAAAGGGGTCGGCATCCGCAATCCCGGTAATGCATTGTGAGATGTGTGTGAGCGGTTCCTTTCATAGAACTGTGGTGTTTTCGTAGTCTTATGTTGAGGCAACTCCCAGCTTGTCCTATGTAGGCACGCCCGCAGGAAAACGGGATCTTGTAGACCACACCTTTTATGCAGGCGACAAACTGCATTCCGTGTTTGATGCTGCAGCGGCTGTGAGATGTAGGATCGTCATTTCTCGCACGTTTGTTGGCTGTGGAGCACACAGATCTAAGCTTGTGGCGGGCGGAAAAAAACAACATTCACATTGTATCTCGTGGCAGCTTTCTTGAGTCCGTGGGAAAGACGGTGGATGTACGGTATGACTGAAGTTTTCCTTTTCTCTTTCTGCTCGAGGTCACATTGCTCGATCTCTGGATCTGTTTTAAGGTATTTCATGATTTTTTCGCAAGCTGAAGTAATGACCGAATTAGGATACCCCGAATCCTTGAACCGTTGAATTTGGGACATGAAGCTGGAACTCAATTTGTGGATGCATGTGCTTGTTAAGTCTGTCCTCAGACAGGAAAATGCGATGCCTTGTGTGACGAGTTTGGAGTGGGCTGAAGTCCACATTCATCGGATGGCAGGACAAGGTGTACCTACAGAAGTCCGGAGTATGCATAGGGTCGAGGGTAGCCTCTGTGCTCAGTAACATCTTCCTAGGCAAGATCCATCGAGATCTGGAACCTTGCTTGGAGAAAAACACCAAAAAAGTGTTTAGGTACGTAGACGATTATTTGGTCTTCGTTGAGAGGGCTAATTTCCATCAGAAGCTTGACGATGGGCTGAAGATCTTCACGAAAAAAAGGCAAGGACTTCGATTCACCTATGAAGCCCCAAAAAAGAACCTTATTGAGTTCCTGGATCTCCGCATCAAAGAGGGGGATGATCATGTTTGCTGGTGTTACAGTCCCAGAACAGCAAAGGCTCTTCTAAACTTTCAGTCAGCCCACTCTAAACTCGTCAAACAAGGCATCGCATTTCCCTGTCTGAGGACAGCTTTAACAAGCACATGCATCCACAAATTGAGTTCCCACTTCATTTCCAAAATTCAACGGCTCAAGGATTTGGGGTATCTTAATTCGGTCATTACTTCAACTTGCGAAAAAATCGTGAAATACCTTAAAACAGATCCAGAGATCGAGCAATGTGACCTCGAGCAGAAAGAGAAAAGGAAAACTTCAGTCATGCCATACACCCACCGCCTTTCCCACGGACTCAAGAAAGCTGCCTCGAGATACAATGTGAATGTTGATTTTTCCGCCTGTCACAATCTCGGCTCTGTGTGCTCCACAGTCAACAAACGTGAGAGAAATGACGATCCGACATCTCAGCCGCAGCAGCATCAAACACGGAATGCAGTTTGTCGCCTGCATAAAAGGTGTGGTCTATAAGATCCCGTTTTCCTGCGGGCGTGCCTACATAGGACAAACTGGGCGTTGCCTCAAGATAAGACTACAAGAACACCACAGTTCTACAAAAGGAACCGCTCACACACATCTCGCGATGCATTGCCGGGATTGCGGATGCCAACCCTTTTTTAACAACACGACAGTGATGTTCCGACACAACCAAGAACTACCCCGAGAAATGATGGAGACATACTACATAACACAAAACGGATCTCTGTGTGTGAGCCAGCCCACAGTGACTTTGATGAAGAGCGAGATCGGCTTTTCGGATCTCGGATAACTCGGCTGGTATCGTGTTGAGTAAAAGAAGAAGCGCCAGGGCCACGGAGGGGCATGCCTGCCTGAGCAGCAGCAGCATCATATGTATTTTCTTTTCAATAGAATCAGTTGCCAGTTCAGCGCTTGTCCTGTGTTTTCTCCTCTGTCTGTCTTTGTCCTAGTCGCACTGTAAGTTATAATGTTGAGGCTTACTACTCCCTGCCGTTCCCATATGATGTATCTGGGAAATCAGTTTCCTTAGTATAACCCTGCCGTGCCAGTGTGCGTCGGCGGAGGAAGTTAGGAGGTCAACTTTTGACAAACACCATGCATTACTTTGAGTAGGTTACCTATGCTCATTGCTCAGTGACAACCAAGAAATATGCGAGCACCGAACGAAAGCTGTCCACAGCACGGGGTCTGATTTTCGTCTTGGCGAGAGTGAAGGAGCTAAAAGACTGTTTGCAAATATGTTGCCTGTCAGTGCGAGAAAAAGAAGAGTTTGGGAAGTCAACGCACTGGATTTTCTGTGACCAAAAGGGGGACCGAGCAGAGCACAGATTTAAGATTAATAATTAGTGAAGCATCATCAATCAGGTGCGACTCGTGTTCTCACCGAATGGGCAGTCAAGGCTGACATGACACTCGTGTTCAATCCGCGCTTCACACTGACTCCTTTTAGGTAACATGGAAAATCGGTGCTAAAACCTCAAGTTCGTCTAAATTGTGTTGGTTTCGCCTGCCATGAAGTGTCAATCACCGACGAAAACAGAACAAAAAAGACATTGATGTATCGTCTGCTAAACGAGATTTAAAATGATTTGTGAACGTCTGCTGTATCACAAAGGATGCAATAGACCTTTTTTAAAAGCTGCATCTACCTACCCTGGCACCAAAAGGCAGTGTGCTGTCGCAAACCAACTGTAGCTGAGGACAGAAAAGGCCGAGCAAGACAAGGAAGGCAAGCGGCAAGGCCATTGCAAGCTGAGGAGGCATGTGACAGAGCCTTGCACGAGACATCCTCGCGCCGCCGAAATTCATTTTCTTGCTGCACATAAGCTGACATTCCCTGGTGTGACATATGGCAATAGAATTCCTGCCTTTTGTTCTAATTAAAAAGGTTTCTCCAGCAAAAAAGAAAAAAAAAGATCAAAAAGGTCTTTGATCGATCCGCTAGCCACAGGATATTCCACAGAGTTCTGACACCCAGCGTCAAAAGTCTGCGATTGTGGTTCGAGCATCAAAATAATCTGATCAAATTTCGACGCCCAGCGTCAAAATTTCGTGTGAATGAGCCATTACGGTTAGGAAAAAGACAAGATAAAAGATTCACACCTTTAACTGCGATGTGAAGAAAAAAAATTGTTACATACCATATTCTACACAATATCCTCTTGAACCACAGGGCCTGCCACTCCACGAGTCTCCATAGCCGCAACAAGGGGTGGCACGCCTGCCGGTAGGAAGCATCAAATTATAAGAAAATTACTGGTTCAACAGTCAACACTGAAATCACAGGCGCTTTGAAGTTACACACATGTGACACCTGGTTTAACATTAAGGAAAATTAAAAGTGCACACGATTAAAGCAAACACTGCACCAAACTTGCTCCTAGACTTCAAACTTTTAATATGAATGGTGGGAAAGCATGAAGCTGTGAAATCCAAGCCTGAAATCCCATGCTGGACATGTGTATACTCACCATAAAGAAACCATTTGTGAAATTATCCGAGCCCTTTAACTTGCACTAGAAATATTGCTCTCCCTTCAGACTGCTTCGCCACCCCCAATACCCCTCAAATCTCATTCCCTGATCTTAGTCAACTCAGTTCAGTGGCTGTCACTTTTATTTTCAAAATTTCTCTCCTAGTGCACATTCAGTATTTTTGTGCATATTTCACTGCTTTCGACACGGGCACTCACTGTCAACACGTCCGCTTCACAAACCGCTCCCAAATCGAGTAAGAATGCTGCTGCCACTCTATATCATACTATGAGTGGCCCCCATTTCACCTATGTACAGCTGCAACTTTAAAGAGAAATGCACAAGCTATTCCTGTAAGGAGAACAGCAAATTGAGGCATGAAAATTGACACTGTGTGTAAACATAGAGACAGTCAAACTCCAAACCCAAGCAGGGTCAGCTCTCGCATCACGATTCAGTGCTTTACCATCACAGATATTGCCTACCCTGATTTTGAAAAAGTCTCTCCTGTATCAGCATTCAGTTTAACGAAAAAAACTTACAGAATCACAAAGAATGGTAGCAGCAGTAGTACTCATTTTGGGATATGAAGAAGCTTGTTGACCATTTAACGCAGGGAATTAAAGCAAAGTGTAAATAAGAAAAATGTTTTAAACTTTATTTTTTTGCTTTGTATACATCTTTGTAAGTATGGCCTATGGGCGCCGCCATCTTGCTTACTGGGGGGTACTTAGGTACACTGTGGGCCGCGCCATAATCTGACTACGTCTTCTTCTCAAGGCATCGTAGTTAGGTTATGGCGCAGCTCACGCGCTCTCCAGCTAGGAAGATGGCGGCGCCCAGGGGACGTACCTGCAAATGTGTATATGTAATCGATCACTAAAGTTATTTTTGGTGCAAATGAACTTCTAAGCAAAAAATCTTTTAGGTTGCAAATTTGCGACATCGAGCAGTTAGGCCTGGACAAATAGGTTATACTGTTTCACCTTACATCCGGATGCAGAGGACGCTACGTTACAACCTCGACCTCCTGTGCTCTGGCCTCGGCCGCCCTAGCCTCAGCGTCCCCCAGTCAGGTCGGTCCTGGTCTCAACCTGCTCCATGCTGGCTTCAGCCTCGGTGGCCCTGCCCTGGTTTCGGCCTCGTTGGCCCAGGCTTTGACCTTATTAGCCCTGGCTTCGGCCCCGGTCTGAGGCTCACTGGCCCTGGTCTCGACATTGTTGGCCCAGGTCTCGCCCTCCTTTATCCGGGACTCCTTGGACCTAGCAGAGGCCTCTTCAGCAGAGGCCAGGGCAGGTACAGCGAAGACGGGTCCTCGAGCTTGTGATGCAACGTCCTCAGGATCCCCAGAAGATGCACGGAGCTATAAACAGAAAATATAAGCAGTAATGATAGATTATCAGAGTTGTACAACAAAGTATAACATTGGAAGTCCTAAGCAACTGCTTCCCAGAAGTGACCTCTGACTGACCCGCAAAGCTGCATTCCCGTTGCCACCAACTTTTTCTAATGCTGAGGAAAATAACATCATATGTCATCTGCCCTCACAGTGCAAAGGTTACTGAAACAGTATATCTAGTCTCCAATTACTTCAGCATTCTGAACAGCTTGCAGTTTGCATGAATGAATAATTGATAAGTACACTTGAAAAAGCAATAATGACATTGATTAAAATATATCTAACCAAGCACCAAAATGGCAACATTATATAAATCTGATGCGCTCTCCATAAAGCTAACACTTTCTAACAAAAATGTTGTTATACATACCCTGTGACCTTTCAGCTCCTGGCGAAGCTTTTTGAGAAGCTTGTCCTCCACAGTGTCTTTTTTTTTTTTTTTCTTGTGGGCTGCTTGTTCTGCAACGAGTGATTTCAAGAAAAAAAAATCAGCAAGTTTTTGCAAAATTTCGAAAGACGTTGCGAACGTCGCTGTTGAAGCCGCAGGATCACAGCGTGGTTCATGTTCCGAAGTTCCGCGATTATAAGCTGCGCCACTGTAAACTCATTTCCTTGACGTCACACTTCGAGCAGAAGAAGCTCTTGTCGAAAAAATAATCAGCGACGGACTCACCCGGTCTGTGTCCGCCGGAGCATCATCTCGTAGAGTGCGAATCGTCATCATCGGGGAACACCATCTGTAGTTCTTCAGCCCATTTCGACCAAGTTTCCAGTCGCTTCCCGGTCGTTGGATGCCACTCAAGCCGTCCCGCTCACCTTCGATGAAGCAACAGCGAGCGTTATTTCATCGCTCCACCCGGACTGCGTTGCGCCGCCACCGTGTTGATATGCGCCTCCCAGTCCCGCGCACTTCATGGCGCTCGCTGCCGACGACGAGTCAGAGAAGGCGGGAATGGACGCCGTCAAGTCTGGCATCGCGGTCACCGATGCGAAGCCCGGTTGCGACGCCAGGGTCCGTACGAGCTCACGGTCCGCGGCCATGGCTGTGCTTTCTCGTCGAGTCAACGGGAACACTGAACGGCCTCTCGTCGGTGGCGGAAACAATGGACGCGCACCACCGCCCGCGAAGAAGACTCACGTTCATCGGCGTGAACGTGGCTGTCGCAGCCACCACTGTTCCGGGGAGGCTCAGCGGTAATCCCACTTCGGAATGCTAAAGTTTTCGAAGTAACATCATCGAACGTTCATAAAAAAAACTGGTTTATTTAAAGACAACAGAACTGACGGCTGATCAATCCGGCACCATCTGGATGATTGTATGGGTATGGATACTACTGCGGCACCTTGCAACGCACTTTGTAACGGGCGGTAGCTTGCGCCACCTAGCTTAAGTCTAAAAAGCGACGTATTTGCAAACGTGGTCGGTCACGCTCGCGACTGATAGAAATACCAAGAACTCAAACGCGTCACGACAGCAACAGACCCCAAATCATTCGAATTTTAACACTGCAATGAAACCACGCGGAGCTCTCAGACGCAGACACGATGAAGCTTGTTTTTTCTGCGTCGACGAAACTCAGGAGCATCGATTTCGCGACCCGGTGCACCACTACACAAACTGCACTGCTTTATAATCCGACTGAGAACTATCGACGACAGAAGATTGCTCGTCGATGTTGGTGGGGCAAATAACACGTAGCACTGATGATTAAACGATGGAATTACAGACGTAGTCGGTCATGCTCGCATATTTGTTGATTGTCACCAAGCAATCACTTTCTTTGTACGCGGTGTTCGGATTCATCCGCCAAGCGCCTGACTTTTGCGGGTTGCGATGTGATATCAGCCTCCCGAAGCTGGTGGATCAAACGGTAATAGCGTATCTCACTCGCTGTTGCAGGCTGCTCACCGCGTCCGTGTAACCAGAACGAACTGGAAACGACAACAACTACGCTGAGACTGCAGCGGCTACCTTTCATATTCCTGAAGATATCAACTAAACGTACCTTTCACAGTTTTTCTTGCGCTCTTGTGAGGGGTAACCACTGCGTCAACGCAACTATTGTTGTCGTTTCCAGGCGGCTCATTTCTTGATCGCCCCGCCGGGAAGCTACGCGTCCACAGCGTGTGCGCAACTTATAATGGTCACTACACTCATTCTGGGACGGTGCAATCGCAGACGTAGTCGGTCACGCCTGCCACCGGAACGCTGAGAACTCGATCAGGGGGCTCACGTACAGCACTGAAACGCCACAGCGCTCGAAACAACGCGAGCTGCTGACGCCATTTCATGACACAGACACAGCGACGAAGCACAATGTTGTCCTCATTTCATGGTGAGCGCAGCTAAGCATACTCGGTGCATGCTCTGATTATCCTTTCAGCGCACTTCCATAGTAAACTTTTCGTTCACTAAAAGAAACCTTAGAGAGGCAACTGATAAGTCACTGCACGAATACTTACAAGATCCTTCCAGCTTACTTCCATAACGTTCTTCTAGTGCACTAAAAGATACCCAGGACAGGCTACTAGTAAGACGCTTCGCATGAACTTAGAAGCTACTTAGGTCTTAGCTAGTTTACTAAAAGTATACTATTACAGTACTTACTTCAAGCATACTAAGAAAGGACACTAATAGTACAAGCCTACTTCTGGCTAGCATCCTTTAAGGACAATTTTAGTATACTTCTTGAGAATGAGTACCTTAAAAGACCGTAAAGTATACTTAAAGTAACCTAGTTTTCGCTAAGGGAATATATCACATTACAAATTGAGAGCGTTAAGAGAAAATATTAGAAAGCTCGCAAATAGTTAAAAACAAGGAATGTTCAATACACTCCAGTTTTACTCTCCAGAAAACATGCAAAGCGGAACCTAACGTCATACAATGAGCTATCAAGGTTCGATCGTACGGATCACGCAAAACCTAGCTCATTCGAGCGGCACGTGAATGGGCTCCGCGCGTCGCGGCCTTTCTCGCGATGCGTGTCAGAAATGAAAGCGAATCTTCGGTAGACAGTTCCATTCAGACGCCCTTCTTTTCTTCTCTAAACGGCATATCGCCGATTCTGTGCTTACCAATCTTTGTCAGCTTGATCAAACTCGTAAAGCCTTTAATAAATATTTATTTTTTTTGCGTTTGGTTAATAATATTGCACATTCTAAAGCTTGGCGGTACTTTAAATCCAACTCCACGCAGATCTTATGAACCACGCAGATACCTTACCAAGTGAAATTTGCAAATAAGAAACATTAAATTACATCTTAACGCCTTTGTTATATGTTACCGTGATATAATTACCTGAGGACAGCAGCAGATGTAGTTCGGTTTTATTCATTGTAATTTTGTATTATACATAATCATCATTTTCAGAATACATAACAAAGTATCAGTTCATATTTTCTTTGTAAAATGAGATCATAACCAAGAAGTCAGTAGGTGTCGAAACAAAATCTACGCTCCATAAGCAACGTCTGAATAATGTAGTTGCACGTTTGTCATATATATATATATTTTTAAAATGGAATGTGTAGATCGCAACAAGGCTAAAAAAGCTAATCTAGAAATAAGCGGTACTTTATTTGTTTTATAATCACTGATAAACACTTTCGATTAACTAGAGTAATAGCTATATGTATCATATTGTAAAATGAGCCTCGCAGCTATAAGTATCATAATAAACTTTGTTTTTTAAAGATTATTTTGTAAACACTTCAAGGTTTTCCCGGGCAATATAAGGGCATATAAAATTGTATAACAAAACCAGTGCAAGGAGGGCAAAGGAAACTTTTCAGAAATATATGTTTAGGTGGTTCTCTCTATATAGTATGCCGGCCGAGATTAACGCTTCATCAGATTCTTTTACTAATTATATATACCAGGCTATCAAGAGTTTTCTTATACCTGTCCAATGGGAAGAGAAGAGGGTGTAGCGGTGTTTCTAAGAT
>NW_024609884.1:90896372-90968039 GCF_016920785.2 Ixodes scapularis
TCGGAAGAAGTATAATCATAAAGCGCGAAACACATGTACGACGAAACCGTCCGATCCGACGTCCGACCGCCAATACGACGGTCGGAGGCGAGGGTTTTCAACGCTCTCCTATGCTACGAAAACCCTCTCCCCCCAAGGTCATTCCGACAGTCCGCACGTCGGATCGGACGGTTTCGTCGTACATGTGTTTCGCGCTTAATACTTTACTGGTAGAGTACATTCTACTTCGGTCATTTGCATAATATATCGCACTTTCAAGAGAACTCTTGGTAAAAGCAATCCACTAAACTTATGCTTAATGTGTACTACAGTTTACGTACTGAAAACATAATCGTTTTGCACTTTTATGAAATAAAAAGTATACTACAGTCGCTGACAAATCAAGAACTAAGTGGAAGCTCTCCTCTCCAGCGTTCGCTCTGCTACAATGGAAATAGGTGGGAGGAGCTTTCCCTTTACCCGTAACCTTTTACTGACTATAGTTTGAGGTATACTAAAATCTCACTTCTCGCGAAATTTTAAATATACGAAGAAGTATACTATAGGTGTGCTTAAATTACACCACAGTTGTACTTCAAGTGCATTCTTCATGCCTTTCATGTCTTGCGCTCCGACATGCCGCGGCCGCTCGCGCTCTGGCAAGCAGCGACCCCCAAGGCGCCGTGGTACATAAAAGAGAGGGAGGACCCGTTCACACTCACCTGTGAGTTAGACCGCATCTCGACTGTCCATCTGAAGACCTGCCCGGTGCGGCAGCAATTAAAATAAATGTGTTTATTTAACTCGGTTTGGCGATCTGTTGGTACTATTACTTCGTCGCTGTTAAGAAACACCTCAAGCAAGCCATTCTCTTCTTTCGTCAATCTATATGTTGAGTAAAAGTGGTATATGGCAAATGAGTGATAATTTGCGGCTGTAATTTTAAAGCGCTGAAATCACTTATGTAATCTAAGTTGGATAAAAGTCTCACACCTCCTTCCGGCTATCCTCTTTTCCCGCTTAACAACAAAACAAGAGCAACACAAATACAATAATCAGTGTTTATCGACGCGGTAAGTTCCCATTGTCAAGTAATCTGCTGGACTTTATTATCGTACATTCTCCGTGCGCTTTAAATGAACTTAAAGGTGAAATTGAAGTTCACTTAAAATACGCATGTAGTATACTTAGAAAAGTAAACTCTAAGTATATTTTAATAGTTCATTTTGTTACATTGATGGTGCAGTCTCAGCATAATTCAGGTCTGCCCAAGTGCATTTACTAGTTTTGTATTTACAAGAGTTCTTTCAGTATTGGCTACAGATACACTTTGTACGAACTTAAAGTACACTTTTATTACTCTAAGTATACTTTTAGTGTATTGCTTTTTGCCGTGGCATGGGCATGGTGCTGCCTATACAGTTCCTTTATAGAGCTGTCCGTGCTGGCACGCTTTCGCGCTGCTCTGAGCGAGAGGGCTGTTGCCGACGCACCGAGATTCCGCATTCGCCAAGAGAGCAGGGACGGCTGTCTTCGCTCTATCGACGAGTTTGCATGACGATAGGTGGCGGTAGCTCCTCTCCCAATTCAAAGGACCCTGGGGCTGCGCGCGTCCTGCCCTTCCGACTACGCACATGCTCGCAACGCCAAGGCCATTGCTTTTTCGCGGAGTAAGATGAACGCTATAGTAAAGTATTGGCAGAACTCGGGGAAACTTTTAGTTACACCACACTTCTCAAAAACTCCACTCCTGAATAAATCTAAACTTGTCTCGATCATTCTGATAAACCCGGTGAGCGCACGAGTGCGCACATTCGAAGCCAGCCAAAGGCTACGTGACAACGCGCCTGCTGCAATTGTGGCGCGCAAGCGCGTTGTCTCGTGGAATTTCACGAAGCATAACTATCCATCACGCAGACATAATGAATGAACAACACATTCTGTGCTCCGAATGCTTATTAGAGCAATCAGACAAGTTCAAACTTTTCTTTGGGTTGATGTGACTCAGGAAATGTCTCTGCACTAAAATCGCGTCTGGACTTATACCGTATTTCGAAGTGGTGAGCGTGAGATGTAAATTGGTGTGCAACAATGATCCTTTTCGTGACTGCATGATGTATATGAACTACCAATGACGCAAGTCTCTAGTAGTGCGTGTTCTGTTCAAATTTATGCCAATCAGTCGTAAATTGCATACCTAAATTGCAGTTGCAACTTACGATAATCATCGTGGCTTAATAATTGTTTTTTTCTTTTTTATATATGAAACATCGGTTCGAAGGCTTCGGACACAGGCTTTCAGTCACGTCTACCTGGTACGCACTATCGGTGCTGTTGTAATTGCGCAAGTGCATGGCAACTTTCAAATCTGTGGCTAATTGACGTATTGAGAATTTATGTTGTAGTCAGATATGCCTGATGGTTCATGGGTTTATCATGTTTCAAGTTCCTTTGCTGACCTGCCTTCCCAATATTTGATGTTATTGGACACCACTGAGTTTTTTAATCATAAAAGATGCGTAGAGTTCTTTTGTTTTGGAGGTTTGTACGTTACGAATATTGGGACGAAGTGGAGGTCCACTTTTTTGTACTGAAATTCGGGATACAATAAGTTTTCTGTTGATTTGGGGATTCGAGCGTTTCCAGATGGTGTTTTTTCCCCAAAAAACAAGAAACTTCAAAAAACTGTTCGAAATTGTCGGCATATAGACACTTTCAGGCAACATTTTATGGGCACCGCCATCTTGACGTCACGTGACCCTGCCGCCATAGCCGTCCTTCAGTTACTCGCCGTTGCTCCGCGTTGTGTGCTCCACCGGCAACCACCGGAACTTTGTTTTCATGTTCTTTTACGTTCCGCGTTGAAATCTTGTGTTTTATTTACGTCTTTTCGATATTTCTGGCTTTCATTATTCATTCGATATCTATATTTCAACATAGCTCTTGTATTTTCTGATTTATGGAAAGGAATCGGACAGCAAATGGATCGACGCTACAAGATCATGGCCAAGGCTTTAGAGACCATGCAAGTTCATCACATTCTAACGTTTATGAACTTACATGGTCTCTGAAGCCTAGGCCATAACTTGTATCGTCGATCCATTCGCTGTCCGATTCCATTCCATAAATCAGAAAATACAAGAGCCATGTTGAAATATAGATCTCAAATGATTAAATGAAAGCCGGAAATATCGAAAAGACCTACAGATAACGCAATAACACAACATTTCAACGCGGAACGTAAAAGAACACGAAAACAAAGCTCCGGTGGTGGCCGGTGCAGCACACAGCGCTTAGCAACGGCGAGAAACTGAACTTCGGCTATGGCGGCCCGGAAAGCGCGCGGAGGGCGCGCCGGCTGGTGGCAGCTTGAGTAACTGACTCCCTGAAAGCGTCTATACGATTTGCACAACGAAAAGTTATTCCGGCCGGTCTTTTGAGACTCCAGTCGGGCGTCTGCTTTCCAAACTATATCTATATTAGTACTACAGATGTTTTTTATATCTTCAATTAGCTTTAACATTGCAATCGAAAACGACAAAACTCCTAGTTGATCCAAAAAAAAAAAAAAAAAAATCGGCTTTTTTCCGATTTTGATACAACGTGTCTAGGATGCGAATTTGTATTAAAACATGCTTAGTGTGTAATACGGCGTTCAAACCCCGACTTCAGCCCAAAAATATGCGCCCTAAAAGGCAACCCTTTTTGGTTCGAGGTTCAATATACCTGGTTGTTTAATGCACATCCGTTGTTCACGCCTCTTTGCCCCGTCTTCTTTATTATCTAATATTCCGGGCGCGCATTTAAATTGTCATTTTACCGCAATCCATTTAGTCGGAGACGGGCCAATTTCCATTGGGTCGAGATCGTGACCATTGTATTTGTACGCAAAAGTGAGCAACGTAGCACGACATCAGCCGAAAGCCGCGTATACTGGGGCGACCGCGGAATGAGCGCCCCCTTCCCGGGGAGCACTCTTCGTTCGGGCCATTACGCGCTGCAGTCAATCTCATTTAGTGCCTTTTCGTCGCTTGTTTCTCTAAACTTGTCGTGTCTCTCTTCTCTTCCCTGACAGCTTCGGCTACGTCCCACGAAGCCAAGACGCCGTCCTCCACTCCACAGTGCCCCTGGTCAAAGAAGAAGCGAACAGACTCTAATTAAGGCAGCAGGGGGGGGAGGGGGGCACCTGTCCCCGCCTTCCACCCCTCTCCACTGATCTCCCGCGTGCTCGTGTGTGTGTCCACGGAGATGGCCCTTCTGTGTTCACGTCATCCTCATTCAGCCGGAAAACAGCAACGGACTTGCCTCCAAGTGCGGTGTGATATTTGTGTACATAGGTGGCCGCGGCGGCGACTGGAGGCAGCGCCGCTTTTGCGACAAGACTTTAAGTCGCCTCTTCACCTTATCCCGGCGGAACGTACCAAGAAGTACACCTGTGCTCTTCTTTACATTTTTTTTTATTCGGTCCTGTTCCTTCGTTCTTCCAAGTCGGCGACGCCATTCCTAGTTTTTCGCCCATTTTTTTTTGTCATTGTTGTTGTTCTTTCTTGTTCCCTGCGATTCGTTGAGCGACCTCCTTCCCTGCGACATCAGCGTCTTTTGCGATAGAGGCGAGTCCCACAAAGCGAGCATTCAGCTAAAGGCTGCATCAGATGTAAGCGATTTAGCGAACGACGAGACGAGCGACGAGACTGAGCGACGAGCGACGGAGATTTCCCACTGTAGCTGGTCGCGTCGCTCGGTTTTGGATTTCTAGAAAACGTCGCCCATCACCTCGATCGCTTGCTCCCGTCGCTTTCATACGGTTTGCTTCGTCGCGCGACTCGCCGAGCGATAGCGAATCGGGTCGCCTTTTTTTTTTTTGTCTCGTCGCTCGCCAAATCGATTGCATGCGGTTTATACTTAACTCTATTGGCGGACGTGACGATTTTTCTTTGAATGGGAAGGGAGGAGGAGGAAGGGGGAGGGTGCGGGGGTCGATGATGACGGAGACGCGTGCCAAAATATTTGACGCTGCGGTCTCCGAAGGGATCGTGGAACTTTGAAATCGTCTTGCTCCATAGTCACTGACCGAATGAGAACGGGGTCTTTCAGATGGCCCTGAGCTCGTTGCCTTCCATCGTGCTTCAGCTGCGCGTGCCCGTTTGGGGCCCACGAGGCGGCCAAATGTAATCGAAGGCAGGAAGCTCTCGCTGGAGGCAACTGAAAGATCTCCCTGCCGCCCTCATCTTGTGAGCGACCGTCAGCTGCCTTTTAGGGTATCTTGACCCGCGCGCGCACGCTCGAACCTTCTGAGACGTCATTGCATAAATTATGGTAGAAAGATCGTAGCGTTCGAAGCTCCCTCTCCGCAAACAGAGTTCGTCTAATGTTCGCCTTGTGGGACTGGGCCCTTTTGTTGCTGCTGCTGCTGTTTTTGTAGCCCGTTGTCACGTTCTTCGATGGCCCTTCTGGTTTTGCTGTGACGAGTTGCCGTTCCAGTTTCGGAGACGCCAGGTTAGCTGTTACCGCGCGTTGTTGTTTTTCCGCATTTGCCGCTAGTGCCTCTCACCTGTTTCGTCTCTTTGAACGCTTGCTTCGTGCTCGCCCCGAGAGCGCACCACCTTGCTGCGCCAGGAGCCCTTGCCAAGCTTGCTTGTTGGTGCTGGTGTTGTGTTTGCCAGCGTCCCCCTCAAAAATGCGGAAAAGAAACTTTGTTCTTCAAATTGTGCGCTTCGCACCTCTAAGGAGAATTCTTCTTTTCTTATAAGTATAAATAGCTCCTTCGACGGAGCGGCCCAGACCATCTGGGACTGCTATTTTTCTGCAGCCCGCTTCGCTTAACGGGGGGAGGGGGGGCAGGTCCCGCGGTTCATTTGCTTCTATTTCCGAAACGGCGCGTGGCCTTGCCAACCGGAAAACAAAGAGGCGCGACCGCTCTGCGAAAAGGTTTTCGCGACGACAGCCTCCTCGGGCCTCTCGGTCCCTTCTGGCTGTCTCCAGCTGCCTGATATCGGCGCGCATCGGCTTTGGTGGACCCGCATTCCTCGCGGCCTGGAAGCCTCGAGGCTCCGTCGTCCACTCCCTCCTCCCGAGGCGACGCCGTTCGACGCGAGAAGCTACCTTCCGAACATCCCCCGTTTCTTGTACTCTTGTTTCCGTTCTTGCGGGGAGGACATTCAAGTAACCTCAGGTGGCCTTATTCGTAGCTGCGTGTTGCGAGCCTCTTAGCAACAGAACAAAGGATATTTTTTTGCGCCGCACTATCCTGTCACTCGGAAGTCGGCGGGTCGTGCCAGGATGTCGCCTGTGCTCCCGGCTCGCTGACCAACCGGTGTCCGAGTCGGGACTTCTGGTAGCTTACTTGGCTGCAGTGCTCGGCAGGTGCGCTTCATACTCGTTTGGCCTTTTAACGCTCAACGGACGAGATCGACGTGTCTTGTTTAGTACAAAAAGGGCTTTCCTTTTCGAGTCCATATCGGATCGTTTCAGCGTGCCCTGGGGCGCCGTTGAGGGCAGGGCGTGAAAGTACGAGGGGTGTGCGCGCGCTTCCTGCTTTACTCGTATATAGCTAGCTTGCGCTTGGAGCTTAAAATTTCACTTATAGTTGTTTGTTTTTGTAAGCGCTGTTTTGTGTTCTCATACTGACCAATCGCCGTGCCAAAACACCTATTTGTCCTCTCTCTTCCCCAGTGCTGCGGTTTTGTTCGTTAGCAGCGTGTTGTTCCGTTTGCCAGTGTTGGTCGCGCTTGGCGGTTGCTTGTCCTTCGCTTCGCATTCACATTATGAGGTGGTCAATTGCTCGGAGCTCCTGCCGGTGAGAATGGCAGCGACTGGTATACACTCAACCCACCTGAAACGAAATATTTTGCCAAGTCGGCGCCACGGCGATCTCTGCTACTGTGAGCCACGCTTGGGGTGTTCATTTTCCCTCCCGAGTGAGATCGTTTTGAAACAAATGGCACAAGCGAAAGGTGAAAGGAAGTAGGTTGAGCGCCCGTGGCCGTCCGTCTGGCTTCAAAGTAGCTTCTGAAAACTTGCTCAACTTAGGAAGTGTGGCGGTGTCGCGATTGCTCACGCTTACCAAGTGGCGGTGCGAGCGAGGCGCCGGATGTCCACGGCTCTTTACGGAACTATAGGGTCACTCGATCGTCGACGGTGCATCGCACTTAATGCAACGTTCACCCGTGGATCGACCGGATTCCACCGTAAACCGTCCATCTGATCTCCGCTGCCATAATGGGGGCCACCCTCCGCACTCATCGCCCACTCTACGACCACGCATGTCGGCAAATTTGTTGTCGTCGACCCGTTTTCCTGTTTGCAATCTTGGCCTTTGGTTGGTTCATCACCGCTTGGGAAGAAGACCATGACGGACGGTTTTGTTTTCATTGCGGTGCTCACCACCCTCGCGAAATACCCGCTTCTAAAAGAGTTCTCGACCTGTTCTTCTTTAGAAACGTTCTGTCTTCTTCCTGGGGGCAGTGATGGAGGGTGCGAAAGCTTACAGGCTCCTTTGTGTGGAAAACATTTCCTGAGTAAAGAAAGGTTTTAAAAAATGCTTGCATACAGACTCGAACTTCCGCAAGGCAGACATTTCTTCTCTCACGAACCGCGAAGACATTGCGGTATGACTCCGCTCTACGCTTTTTCTGTTTGGAGAAGTTGGAGAAGAGAGAATCTGATCTTGCGGAAGCAGAGTTGGCGGGGGAGGGTGTGTGTGGGAGCGAAGCCAGTGTGCAAATGTAGAGTAAGCCGGCCTTTAAATACAACCTTAAGGAAGAAGACTGTTTCGGAATGCAGGTGCCAGAACTCTTTGAGAAAGGAATTTCCTGAGGGGCCTGAAATTTTCGAGTCCCTCTGGACACAACTGGGCCAGCGCGCATCATTGAGCTCACTTCTGGGCAGCTGCTCCCTTGTGGGTTCTCCCTCTTAACGGCGCACCTTCAGACCACTCATATTTGTTCTGTTACTTGTATAGGACACCCATGTGATCACCCACCTCAACATTCCCTCGACAGGTTCGTTTTTTTGTGTGTTTATTTTTGCTTCCGAGACACTGTACATGATAGGTATATCTATTTATAAGATGAGAGTGCTTATTTATGCGTATTTTTATTAAGTGTTTCTTAGACCTCCTGACTCGGGATCTGATCCGTTCACATGTAAAATATAAATAAATCTGAAGTGAGAGAACTCAACGAAATAACCTTATCTTTGTTCAGGTACTCTGCCCTCTTCGCTAAAGGATCTTGAACATCGACAGCCCTCGCATGAAAATTCGTTGGTTTACACAGAGCCATCGTCTTTCACCGTCTTTGATCTGCTCTTTTTGGTCGGAGTTAACTCAGCCCCTGCACGCTCTTCATAAGACAAAAAAAAGGAAAAAAAAAAAAAAAAGAAGGAAGGCAGATATGTTGTTGGTAATTAACTTGTTGAAACGCCTTTTAACATTCTACAGCCTTTTTGGGGCACACTTCGGGCGATTACGTGGACGGACGGATGGCAGTGTTTTGTGTACTGTACTGTTGCGGCTCTTCATCTATTCAGCCACGTAAATAGCCAGAGCGAACCATGCATGTGAATACGGAAATAAAGAAGCGATCCCGGTGATTCGAGGTATCGTCTCTCGAGCAGAATGCCTCCTTACTATAAGTCCGTGCATGGAGCATTTCCCCTATAGCCCTCTGTCCAGGAGTCCCATCACTACAGCTTGGAGAAAGACGAAACACTCCACTCAGACATACACATAAGTGTAAGTTACAGCTTTGCTTTGTTCAGAGTGCTCGCCTCCTTACTGAATGGGGCACTAAAGATAATTTATATTAAATTGCCGCACTGAAAAGTCAGGGGGCAAAACAATAGTGCATCCCAAAACAACTTAAAATCCTGCTCTTGGACTTCCCAGTTGCGGTGCTAAGCCTAAGCCCTCCTAACTCACAGCTTCGGGGATAACTCTACTCAAAGAACGATGAATAAATCTATCGTGTTGCTCTATGACATTTATTGACGGAGTCTTGTTACCTAAGATGTGGTTGCACGAGTGAGCTTCGTCACATGAGAGCTGATGCCACGCGGTAATTCAATCCTGTTTTATGATCCTCTCCGAGCTGTAGGAGTAGATACTAAACAAAGACGTGTCTGTGAGGACCGCACCAAGAAAAATAATTAAAAAAAAAACCAAAATAATTTTTTTTTTTTAGTCTTGTGCTACTAGGCCAGATGATTATCAACTTCACTTACCGACACGCGAACGACACTTTGCTGACCGCCCAATCACACTTCAGAATCACTTACGTGACAAACATGCGAGTAGTTGTCACCGCTTTGTGACACTGCGGAAGCAAATGTTGCCAGCAAGGTGCTTTTCTCTTGTGTCTTGAAATAGTTGGTTAATGCCTGTCCTTGCATGGGAAGACAATATCAGGGCTCATCCATCTAGATGTTTTCGTTTGTTCTGCCAACTTATTAATTCGTGACACGCGCTTTTCAATGACCAAGTTGGGGAAATGGTCCCTCGTCAGTCCTTCCTTTATACGGGGCTCATCTCCCGCCGACCAATGTTTTAGATTCTTTTTCCTCTTGCCGTTTGAGCCCAACTGGCGTTCCTTTACTGAGTCATTCCTCCAGCAAGGTTGAAACGAAATATTTATTCCAGAAGACCACTGCGCCCTAGTTCTACTACCTCGCTCGTCACCGAGGGCCCAGTTTCCACGCGCCCTGACCTTCCACCGCACTTGTGTGTTCCCATGTGTCACCGCTTAGCTTTCACCGACTACTCCAGTCAAAATGATTGTTTTCTCTACTTTTCAATATCACCCCTATTTTCGAGTTGTTTTCTTGTCGAGCGTTGTGTTGCAAATGAGGATAAAAAAAAGGATAAAAACTACGACTGGAACTATATATATATAGGTTCTTTCTTAAGATTTACTGATTTGTTTAAAAAAAACATGAAAGCAACACACGCGGTTTGCGCAGTTGAGTTCGACGGCCAGGCGGGCGAGTATAGGGGGCTAATTGTAACGATCAGTCGGCTAATTAAGTAAAATTTGGTAATTAACTTTTTAATTAGTGAAAATATTCATATGCTTCTAATTAGAAGCTTGCCGAGTGTCATCGAAAACCACTAAATCAACTCTTTCTACGAGGATATTAACGCAGGGGTAGAATTTTACGGCGTTCCGTAGAAACACTCAATTTGGGCGCGTTTCTAGGTTTCGGTTCCTTATCGGAGCGCATTTCTACGCCCGCGGTCCTGCTTTCCAATGGCTCAGACGCGCAACACACGGGCGCCCGACTTCCTCCAGTCTACGGGGGAGGCCAGGGGGTGGCTTCGCGCCGCGACAACCGGGGAGCAGGACCGCGGGAGCAAACATGCGCTTCGGTAAGAAACCGAAACCTGGAAACGCGTCCGAATTGAGCGTTTTTTCAGAACGCCGTAAAATTCTGCAGTTGTCTTCTATCTTCATAAAAATAATTAATTTAGGAGTTTTCGAAGATGCTTAGCAAGTTTCAAATTGGAACCATATGTCTATTTTCATTCATTAAAAGTTAATTAACAATTTATACTTAATTAGCCGCCTGATGGTAAGGATCAGCCCACTACACTATGTCCCCTTACCGTGTAACTTACCTGCATAAACCACGTAAGTGTTGCTTTCACGGCTTTTTTAAAACAAATCTGCAAAGCTTAAAAAAAAACACCTTGTATAGCTATGATCATTCAAGCTCAATGGTGAGAAAAAGAGAAATGAGCTTTACAACTGTAACATCTCTTTTGTAAATACTGAAAGCGAAAAAAACAATAAATTTCTCCATGTTGGATCATATGATGGCCTTGTGTTTGTGCGATTCTTTTGTCTTCATTTTTTCCCTTGGTTAGCCGCTGTGTTTCAGCAGGAAGCCCCTTTCCAATGCAACGAAGCTGAGCCAACTGGCCGCATACTAGTGGCGTTGGGCAGTAGTGATCATCATCTTGCCGAAGTAAGAACGGCTCCTTAAGCAAAACAAAACTCTTCAATAAAAAGGAACGAGACAGTTTCTTCTGGCGATGCCTGAACAAACTTTATTATGATAGTGTACATTACGAGATGGATTAAATGTACTGAACTGACTCGAGGAATCGAAAAAATCGGGCTCGCAAATTACCTTGCCAAATAAAACCCAGGATATTTCTGTCGACAGTAATAACTAGCAGAGATGACAGTAATGACATTACTGCTAATTAAATGACCTTTTGTGGTAATGATATGTAATTAATTATTTTTGTAGGCTGGAAATTTAGTAATGTAATGTGTTACTTTCAGGCAGTAATTCTGAGAAAATGACATTGCTTTTGAAATTACTTTTGTACTATGTAAGAAAGATCTTTTGCGAGCTTAAAAAAACATTAAAAAATAATTTTGCTTGATGAAAGGTTGTGCTCAAATAAAGGACGACCATCTAAACGCAAAGCCTCTTTACGAAGAACTCGACTGACGCACAAAAGGCGGGTTGGAAAGGCGAAGAGAAAGCTTACGTATAAAGACACCGCTGGAAGACCACGGCTCAGAAACTCCAGACAAGACAGATTCTCGATGTCACGTCATCACGACGATACTATGCTTCGTTCATCCCTAAGCTGACAGTGCGGTGGGAGCTACGAGCTCTCCAGAACCAATCAACCACCTTCCCTTGATCGCATGGCCCGTTCGTTTCTGAGCGCGTCGGTGTGAACGAGAGCGTGGTTACTCGGCAAAAGAGAGACGCGTGACTGTTCCAAGGAGAGCGCAGCTTCCACCGCACTGTCAACTTCAGGATGAACGGCTTATAGACTACAAGGCGAAGGGACATCACCAGTGAGGTCCACACTCTTTAAAACCTGAGAGGACAGGACAAACAGATCCCCAACCTTGTTGCTCTTTCGTTTAGCAAGGTCAAACAGTAAGCTTCTACCATTGCAAACAAGAAACGACCGTAATAAATAGTTATTCCCAAATGCCTTGTCGTGGCCCCAGAACGCTCGGTGCGTATCCTTGGCCTGGGTAAGTAAAAGTACTTTCTCTAGTCGAAGAAGATGGGAATAGAGCAAAGGGCAGGCGCCGCTCCTGGTATGCCTGGCTGCCTTTCCGTGGGAACTTTATTCGGGAATAAGCGTATACGAGCAGATATCGCCACCCGCTTGTTGGAAAAGTACGCATTTTAGGAAGCTCGCACCATCCCTTTCGTCAAATGGCGACGCTTCTGCCGAGCAAACGTTGTTGCGTGTCAACGCGCAATAACTTGGGCTCTTCATATGTTTGGGAATGATACTTCTTAAGAGGAATGACCGGGAATACGTCAACTGGTGCTCTTGGGGGAATAGGATTATATTGCGTCAGACGCGGAAGGGAAACGTCTCAAGTGACGGCTCCTTGTAGAAAGCAGCTCCTACACTTAACATACTAAAACGAACTATAACTTGTTCTAAATCAGGAAGACGGAAGCATATCACCTTTAACTATGGACCTTCACCGTTTAATGAACAGTGAAACCGGTGGGTTGACTGTCTTTGAGTCTCATCTAAAGATGAAGCTATTTATCATGTTTAACACTCATGTCGTATGCGCCAGCAAAAGGACTGTTCAATATGGTTCACTTAGAAGCGCATAAGGCTGTTGCGGTGTAAAGGGAAGACCCTTTGGTACATACATTGTAATTCAAATGAGCACAATTTACTGTCTCAAGGTACTGAAAAGTAATGTAAAAGTAATTTAATTACTTTTGATAGTAATTGTAATGTAATGTTACTACTTCTACCCTGCGCTAATTTGTAATGTAATTTATTTGCATTTTTGCAGTTTTCAGGAAAAGTGACTAGTAATGTAATTTAATTACATTTTGAAATTATTTTTACCACCTCTGATAATTAGATACCCCTTTCGTAGTGGAAGAAACAAAACAAAGGTTTACTTTGGGGCGATTGCATGGGAAACCTTACATTAAACAAAATAAAAAAAATAGTTCGAAAACTATCATTCCATCTTTGCTCTCGTTCCATGATTTGTGGAATCAAACTCCCCTAGAGCACGTAGCGATACCTTGTTTCCTGTTTGAGGTGTAGCCAACAAAGTCGTAGGATAAAAGGCTTCTCTTGCGTGCAGCTTTTAATTCAGGCACGCCCTTCCTCAGGCATTCATGGACCTCGTCATTCAACAGTCGCCCTCCATAAATTTCATTGATTTACTTTCCGTGTGCTCCGCAAAAAAAAAAAAAAAAAAAAGACGCACGGGTAAGCATTACAAAGTGTAAACGTTTCTCCATAGCGCACACTAGACTTGGACGTAGTTCAACTACTCTACTCAAACTACTGTAGTTTAACTACTTTTTTAAGTAACTTGGTAACTTTCAATTACAATTTGATTTGGGTAATTAGTAGTTTAATTTAACTACTTTTTTCAGGTAACTTCTACTCAAGTTACTAACTACTTTCGAAATTATATAGTGCTAATTTTGCCCATCACGAAAGTTTGAGCGCAGAAATGAATAAGACGCCCGCAGATGAAGAGGCATTCCCTAACATGGGGCCCCCTTGTTCGGGAAGGCGTCCTTGGGTCAAGGTGGCGACGAGCAGCCAAAACATAACACCGGCACGCATGAATGCAGGAAGAGATGCTTAACAAGCCTTGGTCGGGTATTGACCTAATCCGGTAATGCACACAGGCGCCGTGTTTCCAGCTGCAACCGTGCAGAACGGGGACACTCCGAGGGTCGTTGTCTGTCTTTAGAGAGTTCTGACTCAAGCGGTAGGTTCCACGGGAGGCGCCACTGGAATGACCTCGCAGCTGGGCGCCTGTTCCCATGGTCGCCTTGTCGTCAGCGCATACGCCTTTGCAAAGCCGGACTCCCCCGCGCACAAACCCTGGCACGAATAATCCGTTCATGGAAGCACGTTTTCGCTTCCAGCTGCAACTGCATACGAGCGACGATGCTTGTTCACGTAATCCTTTGTGTCCTTCCGACCATCCACGCCAGGGAGACCTCCTCTTTCTTAAAAACGATTTACTTGTCAAGCGTGTCAGGCGCGTCAGAATATTGTAGTCGCCGGCGATGATTGCGAGTTACCCTTGGGAGATCTTTTTGTTGGACCCGGCGTCAGCGGCGAAGTATATTTCGGTTCATCTTCTCTTAGACCAAAACATTTCTTTTTTCAGTAGCGTAGCACTAGCACTACAACGGGACGCGCAGTCGTCCGGATGATCTCATCGTCGTGGCGCGAGACTTGAACCCTTGACGGTCTGGTGCACTCGCTCAGCGTACTCTCGGAACGACGTCGGAATAAAGAGGGGCCAGTCATAACAATCTCAACTTGACGAAGAAAAAAGAAAAAAAGGAGGAAAATTTGTTATAAAAGACCCTCTACCCGAGGCAAACCTCACATGTTTCGTCATGGACACCTAAGATGCCGACACTCGCTTACTCGACCCTGCACAGCCTGTTTCTCAAATTCAACGCTGCCGTTCCATTCAGTGCCGCGGTGGAACGTCTATTTAGCTTGGCTGGGGACGTCTTTAAAAGGAAAAGGGGACAACTCTCCTATCAAGAACTTTGAAAGTCAATTGCTTCTGCGAGCAAATAAACTTTTTTGGCGAAAACGCAAGCTATAAATAGACTGCCTTTATTTTAGGCTCGCAGGGTTTTTCATCGATCAAAACTGCTGTTCATTTTGCTACCACAAAAATATAAAAAAAGCAACTTCGAAAGTAACTTGAAAGTAACTCGCTACTTTTTAGAGTAGTTAGTAGTTTACTCAATTACTATTACTAATGCGTAATTTCTACTCTACTCCAATTACTTTTGGCGCCGATACTCAGTAACTTAACTTAACTACCTTTTTTGAGTAATTTGTACATGTCTGGCGCACACTTCGAGGGACGAAATCTATATTGTATGCCGAGAATGGAATTCCGCGTAAGGGTACATGGCCTTCATCTCGGACACCTTTTACGTGTACTGAGACTGTCGTTCCACATTTCTATTAAATCGTCGCGAAAAGCTTAAATGGCCAGTCTTGATTTCATTTTTCATCCAGAAGGTATGCTCACAGGTGAAGTTTAATATGTCATGTTTGACTGTTTTAGAACATTGAGAAGCTAGTACACTGTGTATATTTTGACGTTCAACAAGGCAGCTTTTCACGTGGCAATTCGACGCGTGTTTCGTTTAGCTCGTTTTCTCCTTCTAGTTTGAATTTTTCTTTTTTTCTGGAATGTTAAACGAGCGCACTGCTCTTGGCGATTCTCCTTTCTCCCTCTCTGCATCCTCCTGACACAGGCCGCGTGTCGCCATGGCCGGAATATCGCCCGCGAAACGGCGCACGGCAGCGAGCGTGAAAATGGCACCGGGGGTCGAGTTCCGAAAGCCCGCCGCAGCCGGCGTGCAACAACGCGGATGGGCGGCTCTCTCGGACGACAACGTCAAGAGGCGTGATCACAAGACGGACGCGAAGCGCCCAGCCTTGAACCTACAGGCGAGCGTGCCAATTTCAGACAAAAGGACGCGCTTCGAGCGTAGGAGACGGGGGGGGTGCAGTGTTCGGGAAGGGGGAGGGGGGGGGGGGGGTTCCAGAATATGCATTCCTGAGAGCGGTAGCAGCATCCGCCTGGCGCGTAAACACAGCCGGGCAGAACCAGTCCTCCGCCCCCACGGCGGGCATCATGAGCGAACGTCGTGCCGGCGGGGCGAGCGTCCAGCCACGGCAGTCGGCCGGGCGGCGGGTCACGCAGGAGGCCGCGAAGCACCCCCCTGGTGCCGTCCCAGCGTCCCCGGGAGCTGCTGGGCGCAGCGGGAACGAGCGGCGCCGCGGCTCCCGTGCACGTGATCGGAGGGCCCTCCCGTCGCGGCCGCAGCTAATGACCGTCCGGCCCGACGGCGGTCCGCGCGACCGCGTCGCACCTGCAGGCACGCGCCCCACGGCTCCGCAAGAGCTCATGGCACAGCCGGGGCGTCATTGGGTCGTCGTGGCTTTGTTCTCAGCGCCCACTGACTGCGTATGGTATTTGTGACGCTAACCACATAAATCGACCTAATGATAATTATAACTTTATTTTAGGGTTGTGCGAATAGTGGTTCGAATCGAATAGCGCTACGTCGTTCATAGCCTTGACAATGCAAGGGAAAAACAAGATGACCGGTTCTTTACACAGTGCAGAAGTTAGGGATGACTTATTTAAAAGGTGAAAAGCGCAAACAAAACTGGGACAATAAAGGCACTAAGACGATACGACGGGCGTTAACTCACAACTGATTTTATTAGGAAAAACATCGTAACTTATATAAACAAAATCGTTTGCGACACCTGCAATGCAATCAATCACCACTCCCGCAGGCAGCTATCTAGAAAAGATTCTTCTTTTTGGAGCAGAAAACTAGAAAGTATGCCAACTCAATTGTCATCTTTCCTTTTTGATGTAAAACGCCTCTACAATATCTCCTTCGGTTTAATATTTTGCTTTTTTTAAAGTACTTCGTTGCAGCCAAAAGAGGCTTACAGCCAGCGCATCTCCTGCAGTGGTTGTATTGCACGGCAAAGCTGCCGAAAGATTGCTTCCAAAGATACGTTCTCGATAAGTTATGTGACATATACATGTGTCTTCCACTGATATGTTCGCGCGTATACGTTGCGGGAACATATACAAGTATATGTTGCGAAGTATATGTTGCGGGGCCCCGTGATTTCATGGTGGAGCCCGTCTCCACGGCTTCGCGATCGCGGGATGGTGTTGGTATACAAGCACTGCAGGCTTCTACCCCCGATTCCCTCAGACCCTGTCCCCGGATGAACATGACACAGCAATACTTCGCTCTCCTCAAAAGGGTTTACTGACTCACTTATTGCCTGGGGTGCTTCGGGATCGGGGAACGGTCATCAGCCAGGCCTTGGGGAAGACCGCTGCCACTGCAGCTACTCCTAGTCCCAGCGGTGGTCATTCACACCGCGTCATGAGGACGTCGTCGTCCAAGGTCGCTGTCCGGTCCGTCCGTCGAGTTCGCTGCTCGACGTCGCGCTCGCACTTTCCCACGCACGTCCGTCTCCCGCCGATTCCCGCGCCTTCCTTCCCTCCGGTCACCGCTGTACACTCCTTCCTGTCCTCCGCTCAAGAGAGCCTCCCTTTGTCCCGCGTCTCCTTTTCAGACTTTGGCCCCTTTGTTCCGAGTCCGTCCTGGGACCACTTGGGAAGCTCCACTGTCACTGCAGGCAGTCGCGTGACGTCAGTAGGCTTATGGGCGGAGTGCAGCCGGATCTTCTGGTGCGCGAGGCCTTCGAAGCTCCCCCAAGGAAAAACGCATCTCAGAGACCTTGAGCGCGTTAAGGCCTGACCACATTAGCGTGAACGGCGCCGCCGGGCGGTGCTGTTCACGCTAGTGTGGTCAGGCCTTAACGCGCTCAAGGCCTTTGAGATGCGTTTTTCAATCAACGTATTTGCAGTTCTTTAGAAGCCAGAAAAAAAAAATGGGTTTAATAATTCTTTATGTTTTTAATATTGAGTATTTGCCTTCAATGACACACGACTTTTATCAAGTTCTGTGGTTGTGTCCAAACCTTAGAAAACGGCCCGTGACCACAGAAAAGAGAGTGAGCGCGACTCACACCGGCCAGTTCTCGATCGGCGGTTTTCGGGCGGAAAGAAACCAAATTTCGAGCCGCAAATTGTGTTCTGGGTAGTTGGGCTCTCATATGTCATGTAAAACTAAAAACCTAGGCGAGCATAAATACCCTGTCAGTGCCTCTTTAAAAGTCTGCAAGCACGGAGAAATCGGCTGGGGTCTCTGAGGAAAGAACCCAGAGGAAAACCACGTGACCCCTCAGAGTACGTCATCCGAAAGGTGACGTGAGTTTAGAGGCACTTTGACCTTCGATTTGTTTTATTCTTTTAAATAAAAACTAGCGCTCGCAGGAAAATGCGGTTTTCAATAATTTACTTTATAGGTGACAGGTTAATTTCAGCAGTTAATTGGCTGAAGTCCGCAAGACGTTGCACCGCCCCTTTAGCGCTATCCGCAGGTTTCGAGTGGAGTCAGCCCTTTTTTTTTTTTTTTGTGGATCGCAAACACACCCTTACGCTTTCAAGCTACTTGGAAACCTTTCAACATGACATACTTGGAGTGCACAGTATATATAATCCTGAATAATATTAATGACACACTAGAATTATGCTTACAGTGCATCATGCGATTGAAATGCAGTTTCTATGCACTAATGTTGTGCATTCTATATGTATACACAGTCAGTATACTTCGCGGCCTAGGTACTGATAATGTACTTCTAATATAATTCCGTTATTCTACTTGCTTAATAACACACTAGAAGTATAGAGATTATGCTTTTATTATGCTGTTTTTCGCTAAGGGGAAGGTTTGGAGTAACGCTTTAGTGCACTAAACGGCTGGGTAGATCATTTAGGGAGAAACGGAATCTATAGCAACATTTAAAGCGGGAGAGGGGGGGGGGGGGGAGTAAATGTTTTTAGGCTAGGTGGCGCAAGCTACCTCCCGATAAAATGGTGTTGCCCATTCATCCATTTATTCATCCTGTAATACAATACACAGGCCGCTGTGGAGGTACGCATGCTGGAAGTGCCTGACCGTCTTCACACCGGCTCGCAAGAACAAGGAGCAAACTGAAGAGAACATCGGCAAGCAGAAGTCCGCTGAGGCTCAGCGTGTTCGTCGTGCAAATGAGGCGCTGGAAAAAAAAAGGATAGGGGCAGAAAAGGAAGGTGGCCTCGTTCTGCTACGACCAAGGAATAGGCCGATCTCACCAAGCGTTCGGCGCATGCGTGACCCTTCCATAACTTTAGTTCACTGGAGGCAAACGGCAGTGCGCGAGAGGGTTCATGCCGTCTCGGGCTCTGCACGCGCAGAGCTCCAGCGATGTTGTCGCACATGCAGGAAGACTAAAGTTGCCTCAATGCATTGCGGCAACGGTGTCGCAGTCAAACTGGTTGGTGAGATCGTTCTATTGTGCAAGGAAACGAGCTCCGTTTCAATTGTGTCAGCAAAATATAGCCTTTATAAAAAAAAAGAAAAAAAGAATATCGACATATGCTATACACCAACTCATGTTTACAAACAAACCGGAGCGCCCGGAGCGCCCCTAGCGGACGCCACCGGCGCCGCGCATGCGCGATGGGGGTGTGGGCAAAAAGCTCGCCGTCGCCCATAAACAAACCATTGAAATGCGATGTTGTCGGCGTCGGTGTGAGTCCCCCTGCCCTTTTTCGCGTTCGAATTGTTGGTTCTACGTCTTCCTGGTGATGTCTGACTATCTTGAGCGGCGTCAGCGAAATTACCGAGGCTCGTTACACCGCAAAACTTCGCGTGAATAATGTGACATGCGGCGATTCATTCCGCGTGGACGCCGCAGATTGTACGCTAAAGCCTGATTCGCATGATGAGATTTCGCTGAGACTTTTCAGTCGCGACGCCGCTTAGGCGGCAAAAGCGTGAACCGTGGCTGAGATGGTCGACGACGATACTGAAAATCGCAAGCAGAATCGGACCAACTGAATTAGGCATAACAAGTCGGTGTTGGTCACTGGTAACAATGACCAACATCTCCTCGTATTTACTTTTTACATCCAGCCTACTTACCAACCTTCAAATTTAAGTCTTTTGAGGCCTGCACTCACTTCTTATCGCAAGTACCGCGCCAACATTTGGTCTACGGACCGGCTGTCGTCTAAGAGAGCAGACGACAAGCAGAAACGTTTGAAAGAGCAGACGACAATTCGAACAATCAGGCGGCCGTTTGAACTTGAAGACGCACTGAACGTAGTCCACCGGTGGTCCGCACAACTTGACAGTTTTCTCGCGTTCATGTTAGAACAAAACAAATAAATCTGATGGCTACAGGTATCCGTGAATTCAACCCAAAGTGCTTCCCGCCCAAGCAATCGTTGTCCGAAGGCGTCTGCTTTTCCCTTTTCACGGCACATATCCAGATTCTCGGACGAACCGAGCACGTAAAAACTGACCTTCAAACCTTTCTCGACACTTTTGGTACGGCCCCAGTCTCGGCGTTTTGACGAAAAGTTAGGTTTTCGTCTGGTTCCTTTCAAAACAACGCAGGAATACACGTCTGGCATGGGGACTTCTGCCCACAGCCCCAGACCGGAAGTGCGACCGACGCGCCACCACCGCGCCGTGACGTCACAGAGATGAGTTCGTGTATAGCATTTTGACGTAGTCTACAGCGAAGCACAGCAGAAACAGCCCCATTCTTATTTAGTGGACTGACACACTAGCACAAATAATTAGTGCAATTTTTAAACCTGATTTTGCGACTGTTTCATTAGGTTTAAATGCGTTAGCATTAGTTCCCTGATACATGCGCTGCTCTTGGTTTGGAGCAGCGGTTTATAAAGTTTAAAACGTCGCCACGGGATGGTGTCACAGCCTCACTGACTGTGGAAACTGGCTAGGAAACACCTGCAAGCGTCGACTAATGGCAGCGGGTGCATATTTTGAGAAGCTTGGCGATAGGACGCATGGCAACGGAGGCCACCCTGGACTGGCTGGTTATAGGAAGCGACGCCGTGCAGTAACACCTAGCAACCGAAAGTCGCCGGCGACGTCCCCTTTCGCCAATTTCGGCGCCGCGCAGCGGGGGATGGCGGGTGTGTCACTGGGGCGCGTGTTACAAAAATCTTATAAGAACATATAAGAACAATATAAGATAATCTAAGAAGTTAAAATAAGCTGTTAAGAAGTGTTTATAACTTCTGACTTCTTATATAATATTTTATAGTTCTTATATGTTCTTATACGGTGTTTGCATGTTCTTTTATGAGCTTATTTGATCATATGCGTTTATTAAACTAAAAACGTTCTTATACATAAAATATTTTCCACTAGGAAAATGCCCAGTAAATCTTTTCTTTCTACACTTCCCTGCATTATGTTTGATTTTGTTGGAATGTTTACTATAAAATGCATTATTTTTTTTTTTTTATTTTTTTACCAGAGCTTGGTGTCTACGGAGATGCTGGTGAGGCACCTCGAGTAACAGAGCTGTGGCAGAAAAGGAGCTCTCTCGCCTGAACACAAGGACCCTTCTGATGGTAAACTAATGGCAAATTCGTTTCTGCTTACTTTGAATCTACACGGATCCTGGTTACATGGGCAGTTTTGACCGCTGTTAAGCTGACCGCTGTTATGCGTAACTGCCGCTGTATGCAGCTGCACAGCAGATGGGAGTTCGGTTAGCCCGCTATTCATATGTGGCGTAACTGAGCTTGGCAACCTCAGTTGGGGTACGACCACCGAGTTCAACATTGCGGCGTCTGCTTCACAGCACTCAGCGTCCTCGACACACTTACTGTTTCTGAATGCTGAGGGACGCACCTAGAAAGAACCGTGGCAGGAATTATTGTGATGAAGAGCATGTTTGGGCGTGAGAGCTGTTATTGAAACGGTTGTGGCCTGCCGTGTTTGCGGACATCGTCCATGCTTTTGACTGGCTGCCATTGATTGTGTTGACGGCAATGCAGCTGACCCGATGTCAGTATTTTTGTTTCGTTTTGTCTAATGCGTTTTGATATTTTTCGTTGCTGCTTTTTTGTCCTCTAATAATGGAAAACAAGTTAAATATATTGTAATAAATACTAAATATTAATGAATAACCTCTGGTGAATCTACTTCAATATTTGTATTTGGAATGATAATGTGACACCAGGCTAAGTTTCGGCTTATTAATTCAGCGAAAATTCCGTGAGTTGTTAGATCAGTTCAGTTAAGCTGAGCAGTAGATAACAGGGGGCTAACTGCCGTTGGCCTAACCACATAAATACTAAATACGGTAGGTCATGTAGAGAGTACCTACATATGATGCTACCATGAAAACCTCAATAGACGTTGGGTGATCTCCCCAAGCTACCAAAAGGGCTTCAAAGGTCAGTGGAGTTTCTTCAAGTCTCCGAGGAGTCTCCACAAGTTTCCAGGGAATCTCTGGTACCAGAATACCCCAAGATACTTCAGGCATTCTGAATGGCTCAGCTGCCTCACAGATGTTGAGATGTTGCACTCGTGGAGCAATACTTGTGTAAGTAGTCTGTTTAATAGTTGGCATGCATTCATTGCGGAAAACGGTGCAAAAAGATACGGAGGACGAGCTCGGACTGTGCCTGCCTGCCCGGGGAGGGGATAACTGCGAGACATCAAGTTGCCAGGTCTGGGCAAGACGACGCCGCGCCGTTGCAGCAGGGACGTGCTTCCTCAGCGCCAAGACGCCGGACGTCTCCAACTCTCCGAGACTTCTCATCGACACTGCAGATCCCACCCAGACGCACCTTGTCGACTTGGCCAGCATCGTGGAGTGCCAGCCTGCTGCGGCCCCGAGGCGCGGCGTGTCCCAAGCCGATGTATACAACCTGCTCAAGAGGATGAGCGCCCGCACCGAGCTCCCAGTCGGACAATAAAAGTCCATATCGGGATTTCAGTCTCGCGGTGCTTCTTCCCCTCTCCATCCTAGAAGAGATCCCAAGAGTGGTTGAACCGCTACTCCCCTGTAGCGGTCATCACCACATTAAAAATCTCAGCGTTTTACCATATTTCTGTTTGTGGTGGGCGATTTAGACGAGCCAAATGAACTGGGAGCCGGGAAGGAGGAGCGGATTCAGTTTTCTTATTCTTAATTAAAGGAATACTCCACATTTCACGAGAGTTTTACAACAACATCACACGTTTCTATAAGTCCCCTGTTTGAACTTAACAACAGTTACTTCTGGATGTTGCTGTCCGCAAGACGAGCAAGCGGAGGAGAGGGTAGGGCTTTTTGAAGGTCGGGCTTGAAAACTACCAGTCTTTCTTCGTGAAGGGCGGATTCGTTGTTCAGTTTTTTTATGTGGGGGAGAAGATGAGAGAGAATAAAGGTTAATTTTGGTGTATCTTTTAAAGGGGCAACTCCGATTCATTTTTGTTTTTGTAAAAACAATGCAGTCTTCTTCAGTTTCACCTAGGAAGACCACACGTCAAATATTACGACCTAGTTCTGTCTACATGTTTCTTAAACAGTCCGGCAAACTTTGCAACTCGCCAAGTTGACGAAATCGGCTGACTTGAGCGGGCGAATTGAGGCGCAACCAACACCGCACTCAACATAAAATGGACGTACCCTCGTGTAAAACTACATCTTTTCATAGTTCGTTCATACCTCGCACCACTCTTGACTGGAACCACCTTCCAGCCTCTGCGGTATCGATTTCCGATGGTGTGGCGTTTAAAAACTGTATTGCCAATATTCATATTCCAGAATTTGACTAACCTATTGTTATTTTTCTTGTTCTGTTTCATGTGCATATCTTAGATTTACTTTATATTATGTAACCCACTCCCCTCTGTAATGCCCTCGGGCCCTGAGGGAAAAATAAATGAAATGAAATGAAGGCTACGGCGTGGGCGAAGCCAACATTGAGCTAAACGTCACCCCCATTGCCCCTTTTTGCTTGTTTTTACTTCTCCGGGAAAGCGTAACAGGTGACGTCAGCAACTTTTTCTCTCGGCCCTCAGTAATGGCCACGTGATTGGCGTCACGCGCCTACGCAGCGCGCTTCTTGGGAGCCGTCCCGCCGCCGCCGCCTCCCGCGTCACGACCGCCGTCGTCGCCTCACCGCTTGTGATTATTGTCTCTCGGAGTTTCGTTCACATTACGGACACTACGTGCGCAGAGTGATGCCGCAGCTGTGCAGACGTCGTCGAATGTCGTAGGTACTAAAACGTGGTGATGTGTGTGGAGCAGACGACACTTGCGCCTGGCACAGGCCCGTTCCCATCCCGCCCGTCGTCGCGTAGCGGATCGCTTGACATCTCGTACCACGGGATAGCCGTGTTCTTGGCGACCTGAGGCCAATATTGCCAGACGGAGCCGAAGTTTCGATTTCGATTTCTGCTCGTGTTTAAAATTAGAATTGTCAAGATATATCCCACTTTTCGATAAGCAAACGACATAGGGTCTTTCATTAGTGCTTTTTAATGAGAAATCAGTCATTATACCGCAATCTTCGCAATTGAGCCGAGTTACCCTTTAAGTGACCAATGTTCGAGGTACAAGGGTGCGTTCGATGTCTGGTAACCTGTTTTTGTTGTAGCTGTAGGTCTTTTTGTGGGAGTTCAGTGATAGCTATAGACGGCCTTAGATATCTGGGTGTATGAGGATTCGTGGAACCAAAGAAAGTAGCCAGAGGTCCTTCGACTAAAAGTTTTGTTTTTGGGGTCGCAGTCTCAGGCACTGTTAAAAAAAAATAATGAATGTTCGCCAGTTTGCCTGCGCCCGAGCTGTTACTAAGCGAGGACCCCAGAAAATAAACCCTAAAATAAGTAACAAAAAAGTTAACGAGATTCTGCCCTTCTTAAACTTATTGTTTTTTATGCTTTTAGAGTTTCCCCCTTAGAATTAAAATAGAAATTACCTCACTAATCAAAACCAAATAGGAACGCCGGTCCTTTTTCCGTTCCCGTAGAAACGTGAGGAGTTCCAGTTCCACAGATGCAAGATGGAACGGCGGCGTTCCTTCGTTCCTCCTAAAAGAAACGAGTTCCAGGAACGCCGTTTCGTACGACACTGCTCCTATGCACATTCACAAAAGTACATTGCTAGGTGTGGCTAAGTGCAGTAAACTTTGATGTTATCTCAAACACGTGTTAAGGAACCACCCCGTCTGCCTAATAAGACGTGTTGCACAAGAAAGGAATATCGGAAACCATGTTGATGCGCGAGACACAAAATTTTGTCGAGTCTTACAGCACACTCCGTATGACTGAATTATATTTTCTCGCCTGTGCGAATTTACACGGTAGAGCAAATCTCGCTCAAGTTATTACGGAGTGAAAACATTATTTCAGAAATTAGGAACAGCGCGCAAAAAGACGAGGACAACGAGAGTAGAGCACAGGAACTAACTCGCCTGCATCGCCACCTTAATTCAGAAAACACAATGTCTATCCGATACCTCCATTTGACTCCTTTTAACCCTGGGAAGGCGGTAAACATAAATAATGGTAGCGGCCTCCTTGAGTGTTTCCGCACCATTTACCTGCCAGAATCTCCCGGTGTTCACTTCTGCATTCCCAACTAGTTTCTCGCAGGTTGAAGTAATTACCGCTTCTGGATATCCGTCGTTTAGTCTCAGAGTCTAGGCTGATGATCTTTCAATTATCCCTTGAATGCAAAACTTCCTTATTCCGAACTGAAGACACGAAACCGAAATCCGGACAGACGTTATGTTTTCAGCCTGTAATAGGTCGAGCCGGATTTTCTCCGCCCTGGAAAGGCGTACAAGCAAGAAAATCAGTCAAGGGATGTGCACCGTAAAACATGTAAAATTATTTGTATCTTGCACCGTCGTCGTAGTTTACCACATTCCTTTCTCAATTCTTGGGTCTCATCAACGACTGGCAAAGAGGTCGGTGCCATAATACCTGATTGCGAGAACCTAGAGTTAGCGAAAACGGTGCACTTACACCTGACCTGGCAATGCACTGCTGAGAATGCGCTTGTGAATCATGTTTTGGTGATACTGCTGTGTCGTTCGAACAAAGAAACCAACTGTCAAGAAAAAAATTACAACATAAAAAATTGGGCCTTTTGCGAGCGAACTGTCTGTAACCATGCTGGAAAGTACGAGACAGTGAGACAGCCTTTTTGACTTGAGATAGGCGTTATGAATATGTGTGTTTTATGTCGCGCGGAAGATTAGGATGTCGCCTGTAACCACACCTTGCAGAAGTGATGCGTGTATGTTGTGTTCCTTTTCAAATAAAATTTCGATTGATAGTCAGCACTTCATTGTTTTCAGTTCTTGTCCTTCGTACGTTATTGTACCGTTTTCTGCAATGATTGGCGTGTTTTTCGGGCATACATTCTTCCCGCATGTCCAGGGCGACGCGACCCCGCTAGAGTTTCCGGGATGTGATGTCAGTTCCCGTACTACTGAAATTTCTCCAAATGCAATGTGTTGCATTCTAGGAACTTGTCCAGCGTCATGTGACTACACGACTACACGTCCCTGTTAAACTTAGCAGGATTCACCAGGACGCAACACTTCCCCCTTTTCATTCTAGGAACAAGGAACCGCTGTCGGCAGTGTATTTGTCAGAGGCTTCTAACATCTATCATAGCATGCATTAGTTACTACAGTTTGCCACATGCATTGTTTGCCATCGTGGTACCACTAACGTGAAAGTCGTTGACCAAAAACACTCGAACTCTTTGTCATCTTTACCTGCCTTTTCAAGTGGTAATCTCGACCACACATAAAGGCAATTCATGCAGTTGCCGCCTTTCTCACGAAAAGGACAGCCAGAAATTTTCCTTCATAAGTAAACATATGCATGAAAGACTGCTCGTAGATGCGCATCTGCTCTAATATCCATGGAACCTCTCTGTTGTAAAGTATAAGCAATACCGTTCTAGTTTATGCAACGGTTTACTGTTTTGAACGAGTGCTTGATGTTTTATTCTGCGTAATGCGTCATATAAGAAATATTATAGCACGTTGATCCCCCCCCCCCCCCCCTCTTTCCGCCCCCCTCCCTGTTTCAGTTCAGGCTGCGTATGACCCTTCACTCATGCAACTGATGTCATTTTTTGTGAACGGCACATCAGCTCATAATCAAAGCACCACCAGTGTTGCACGTAAAATGCATAGCATTGGAGTTGCGAGCCGTGATTTTGCAGTTTGCAAAATAGCACTCTCTCTTTCTGCCAATACATTGCCCTTGTGGAAGTCGCATTAGAGAGTAAGTTGGTTCCACTTCGTATGACTGCTTCGTTCTGCTGATATCAGTGATGTGATTGCTGCGCAAGAGTGCTGATAGACCTTTTCATCTCAGTAGTTCCCTGACCGGCGAATAGAGGGCACTGACGCTTTCGCTGCCATTAGGTTGCTTCAATTTGGTTGGTTTTGGTTTCACCGTGCACGCGGTTTTTTTTGTTTTTTGTTTTTTGTTTTATGTCGTATTCACTTAAATTATATTAGGATACAAATGTGTCCATTATATCACATAACCAATAAGACGGTGGTACTGAGCCACTTTGAGAACCGTTTACAACCCATATTTCGACATTTTTTTAAGTGAAGAGGTGCACAGGCTGGATTACCATCGTGTACGGCTGTACCCGCTGACAGTAGTTTACAACAAAATAAATATATGAAAATACTAATGCATGAATTCATAGTAAAAAGCAAGTCCACAACCTCATTAACAATGTGCTCAATCGCGAACAACAGATGAAATCATCAGTTTACTACTGGCCGGTTTCAGTGAACACCAATTTCGAGGTTCGCAGAGTGAAGAAGTCCTTTATAGCGCACAGAACGTAAAATGAAGTATTAATGACTCATCGTGTTTTGTTTAAATAAAATAGGTTCTCGATACATATTTAAGACAGTTCGATAGTCCAACCTAGGCCGAGCTAGCCCACTATCGACCCTCCTGGTGTACTTATTAACACAATTTCACAATAGTGGCATTAGAAAATAAACTATTTGTTATATAGGCATTACATTTTCTTGCGGCGTTTTTAAGATATCAGACAAGTGACACGCCCGTCATCTGAAGTATGGCATTTTTCTTCCGTAAAATTTCCCAAACAAAATTAAAGGGCTCAAGAGAAGCGACCTCCGCCAAGTTTGGCTAAAGCCAAGCGCTACTCCATGGACATGCGTAGACAAATCTTTATTTCCGTTAACGTATGGGCTTTGTAGATTTTGGCGTCGCTAGCCGCTGGAAGGAAATCTCTATTCGCCATCGGCAACGCTGCGCTAGGGTGATGATCTTAACGTGAAACTTGCTTTGGCTTGTCAGGGCGGGTAGCCAGATTTAGTGAGGCCCATAAAATCGACCGCGAAGCTTGACGCTGATTGGCCGGTGTAAAGCTCTTCTGATCAACTCTTTTTGACTGATTCCGGTGAGTATGAGACAGACTTGTACACGTTACTGAAAAAAAGTAACTGATTACAATTACAATTACTACAGCCAAAAAAGTAACCGATTACCGTTACTGATTACTGCCTCCAAGAAGTAATTGAACAATTACTGCAAAGTAATTGATTACTTTTCAAGTTACTTTCACGTTACTTCTTATTGCGATGACAGAAATACACAAATACACAGTAAAATATTGCGTACACAATTTTGTTTGGTTATTGTTCCCTTTTTTGTTTTCAGACCCGGACCTTGTCGTGTAGCTGACGCGTCGACCTAAGGAACAAAGCCCACTAAAAAGTCAATAGCGAGTTCCCGCTTCCCGTCGACTTTATCAGCAATCTGCAACGAGATCCGGAACTCCCCAGCCAAGGCTGGTGGCGCGCTTGTAGAAGAGTGTGGCGCAAAAGAAAAAAGGATTTGCCGACTAATCCTAGTTTTATTTTTTTTAGATGTTAAAAAAATGTCAATCATTTTTGCTCCATGGCTGAGTGACTATGTTGATTTTTGTGAGAAAAAAAAATTGTGGAATGAAAAATGTAATTGGTAATTGTGTAATTGATTTTGTAATTGATTACAGAAAAAAAGTAATTGAATTACTCCGAGCGTTACAGCTTGACAAATGTAATTGAAGCGTTACAAAATTACACTTAACTGTAATTGATTACAAGTAATCAATTACTTGTAACGCGTTACGTACAAGTCTGGTATGAGAGATTCTACAAAGCTGGCAGGCTTTAAAACCAGACTAGCGCCAGTATCTTCATTCCAGGAACTGCTATAAAGTTTATGTGCCACGTGTTAAGTTGTCTGATGAAGAGCGCCGTGAGCGTATAGGCGCCGGACTCGGTAAAGTTCCGTCGCGATACCGGAATGTCTGACGCGTTACACAGTTGCCCAGCAATTCGCTACAAGAATGTTTCTGCAAACAGCTTCTTTTAGGCGTCACATACTGGGGACCCCCGGAACTTTCAAGATGTAGTTTCGTTGACGGGTAGCACCCCTCTTTGTGTTGAAATGAATTAAATTAACTAAACTAATTATCTTAAAAAAAAAAAACAATTGAAAGACTGCAGATATATGGGCACACCAAGCACAGTAGACAGTTCCTTCACTCTAAAAAATGCCTGCGCGTCCACTTACCCGCAAAACACTCAAAGAGCCAATCTGTGCGATCTATGAAATCAGCTCAGCGAATGCGGAGGCGGAACATCTGTTTAGACCTCAAAAATTAAGTCTGCGCTGTGGCATTACGCAATGCAAGCATGACGTTTTGCATTGCGTAATGCTACAGCGCAGACTTAATTTTTAGGTCTAAACAGATGCTCCGTCTCATCATTCGCTGAGCTGATTTCGTAGATCGCAGAGATTGGCTTTTTGAGTGTTTTGCGGGTAAGTGGACGCGCAGGCATTTTTTAGAGTGTTGATATTCATCAATAAAATATAAACGATCAAGTGAATGTTTATATCGGAAAAAAATAATTAAGAACTTCAAACACATGTGGATATGATCATGAAAAAACAAATCGCCTCATGTCGCGGTACCTCTATTTCCAGCATAAAATAAAAATGCAAGTTAAACCTCAATTACCCATCGTCTCGACGCGTTTCCCCATATAATAAAAGGCTACTGTTTCCGATTTATCAATACAAAGCGCGATGCTCTCAGGAAACACACCTAATGGCTCCCTCCTCCTTACGATGACTATTCTCACCCTCCTTAGTCGTGAATGCCCGATCGCAAATGTATACCTTGCGCTTTTATTGTGACTGTTCCACTACTATTAGCAAGGAAACCTGAGTTGTCATAAATAACTGATATTTGAACCTTCGTCCTGTCTTGAAGTCATCTACCTACTGAATGTGCGTAGCGCAAACGCTGATTCCTCCGCCTCCTCCTCTTCACAGATATCTGGTACGCCGACGGTGAAAATAGTAAAACGGTGTTAAACAGTTAACTGTAGGAGTAATGCATATAATGATGGGATGCGATTAGGTAGTAAATATGCCGTTAATTACCGCGGAAGCGCCCACTTCCTCCAGGCGTACCGCGAATTCGGGAGTTCTGCAAATTACACGACAAGCGCCCGATTTTACCGAAATATCGCCCATGTCTAGATTAACCCAGTTTTCTGTGAAAGTGGGGAGGGGCCTCAAAAAGTATCTTACGGTAAGTATCGGACAACCCGTAACGGTATAAAAAAAAGAATAAAAAAAACAAAAACGTGATGCGAGATGAAAACACAAAAAATGCGTAGAAAATTGCTGAACAATTTTGGGGCACGTGCAACGTGTGCACTTTAAGAAATGCCTGCGCGTGTACTTACCTGCAAAACACGCAAAGAGCGTATTTCTGCGATCTGGGAAATCAGCTCAGTGAATGATGAGGCGGAGCATACCTTTAGACCTCAAAATGATTTCTGCGCTGTAGCATTAGGCAATGCAAAGGGTAATGCTTGCAGTCCGTAAAGCCACAGCGCACGCTTAATTTTGAGGTTTAAAAAAATGTTCCGCATCATCATTCGCTGAGCTGATTTCGTAGATCGTAGAGATTGGCTCTTCGAGTGTTTTGCGGGTAAGTAGACACGCAGGCGTTTCTTATAGTGTGGCATGTTTACTTTGGCGATGCTTTGGGGTTTCACGCTTAACACAATTGTTTAGCAATTTGCTTTGAATTTTCAATCCGATCCCTCTGGGACTGACGTCTACGCTCTCGGCGATCTTTATCGTTGTTAGAACTTCAGATTGGGCGAGTTGGTTGTTCATGTTTGTCGACGTTTAGCGCACTCAAAAAACTGTCACTCAAGCATTAACACACCCAAGGAACACAACTCTCACACAGCGCTGCAGGGTCGCTAAACTCGTCAACAAAAATATTCTTTGTGTTATGACATAGCGGGGGAGGAGCCGAAAGATTGCTGCGAAGTTTTCTTTTCTCAGAAACCCGCAGATCCGTCTGTCGTCGTGACGTTTTTCGTTGAGGGCACGAAAAATCCCTACGCCTCCCTAGGCACCGAACAAGAGCAGCACTAGAGAGCGCGCGGAGACGACCGTGGCTCATACGTGTGACGTCACGACAAAGATTATCAGCTGCGACCGTCATGTTTGATGGTCTCTAAAAAGCACGATGGATGCTTGAGAATTGCATTTTAAAATCAACATTGTCCAAGTTGATAGTCTGGTATCGTTCTTATTTCCGCCGTTAAAGCAGAATTTACTAAAAAGCGTCCCTGCCGTTCTTTTGATTTATCTCGGCCTTTCGAATCTGGCCAAAGTGTAGCCCGACGTGGCTAGGTCACAACCAGCCGAGTAGGGTTGTCCACTTTCGGGCGAGTTTCGCCTCCGGGCAGTTGTCCCTTCATCGGCGGGATAAAATCATTTTGACATTCGAAGATCAGTCATTTTGGGATTAAGTAGGTTTATCAACGGAAATAAGGAAATACAAGTAATGTCAGGTTATCAATATTGGCGGTGATGCTTCAAGAACGCAAGGACACTAAACTTGACATCGTCGATTTGAACACGCACCATCAAATTTAATAATAATAATAATATTTATTTTGGTTCAGGAGAACCGCGGTGTCGCAGAAAGGCAAGTAGCCCATACCAGGAAGGCCTGTGGCGCCGCATCTAAGGACGATGGGATGAGATTGTGTACAGATGACAGAGAGGTGCTGACGATGTTGAAATGGAGCTTGTCGGCGAGGGTGGCGGGATGATGTTGCGGGTGATGTGGGTCGTACCCTCTTGTCGAATTCCTGCGGCTCTGGTCCTCCTGCCTCGCCGAAAGTTGGTCTTGTGAAGCCACCGGTGCGGCGGGTGGACTTATCATCATCAGGCCGAGTAGGACGGCCGCCTCCGGGATGGAACCGGCTCGCGTCGTTCACACTGATAATCCTGACTCCATCGCCAAAGGTATCAACTATAAAATGACGTCCCTGAACGCGCCCGCACACTATATACGTTCCCTGGCACGAGTTTTTCGCTTGAAAGTCTGTCATGGCCACTCTTGAGTTCATGGAACGCGAGCCGTTTTAATTCCAGAATCTCTTGAACCGTTATTTCGAAAATTGCAGGCTGTGCTGTTCCTCGTCATTGCTCATTGGAACACCTCTAAGCAGGGTCGTCGAAACAGGAGGATAGGGAAGGGGGGGATTTGTTTATTCGTTTGTTTGTTTTTATTTTTTGACACAATTGTCAGGGAGGTTGGGACAAAAGGCGAAAACGAATCACCTGACTAGGTCCCAACCACCCTCCCCCAGTTGCGTCGAAAGAGGGGGCAAGGGGCATAAGGGTGGAAGGGGGGGAGGGGTATCGCCCCAGCCCCGAACCACCATAGCATTTCAGAGAGTTATAATAAAATATTCGGGGAAAGGAATATCCCCCTTCTTCACCACCATCACCTCCTCTCTCTCTCTCTCTCTCTCCCGAACAATTTCTACGGCCCTTCTTGAGACTCCTATTTGTTTGTGCGTGTGTGTGTGTGTGTGTGTGTGTGTGTGTGTGTGTCTGTGGTGTTAGTCGTACCTTAATTTTTTCTTTAGAGCACAGCTCTTCGGCGCCCGTTTCCGGGTTTCGCGGCGTGGGCGTCGCCGTCGGCGTAATCGGCCCGCTAAATTTAGCGCGAAATTGACGTCACATGACCTCAACACCAATTCAATTCCCAGCTACGTGACTTCAACGCCAATTCACTTCTCCGCTAGATTGTCATGTGGTGTCCTTTTCCCTGCTAAATTTAGCGGAGAAACTGAGTGGGAGGAGGAGGAGAGGAGAGGAAGAGGGGAGGAGGAGGGGCATACCCTCCTCTCCGTACCCTCCCTTATTCCTCCTCAAGAGTTGAGCTCTAATTTCGCTTTAAAAAGGTTTGTAAACGTCTTTAATTTTTTTTATTTCCCTTTCTTCAGTTTTCTTTTTTTTTTTATCCCTGGTTTCCTCTCATTTCTCAGACATTACCAACGTCTCTACACAAACCGCCTGTGGGTGACCCCGGTGGCGTTGTTGACAGTGGCGGTAGGTGAGCTCTATAAAGCCGCCCGCGTACACCATGCACGGCTCCACATCATCACAAAGTTCAATCTTCGCCTCGATTCCGAAGCGAAGATTTTGGCCTCAAATAACTCCTTCCCAAAGTTGTGAAACGTCACTTTGTCGTCACCAATAACTTCCAGAAACGACGATCTTGCGACGAGAAAGTTCAGAGTATTTACCGGCCGCCTAAGTACAATCTACGCATCATTGACTCTAACGCGGCGTAGGGATGTAGGGACACTCGGGCGAGACGTCATCAGTGCAGCCGTTCAATCCGCTGGCACCACGGTGTTGCTCGCACGCGCTTCGATGGAGCTCGCTACGACTTTGTGTTTTACATTCTCGCTGGAATTTGAGCACCGAGAGAGCTTGGATGATTGACACCTCGCTCGGCTTGACGTCAGCGTCGCGAGAGTCCAATTAGCGCGTTCCGCAACTTTCGGACACAAAGTTGTGCTCGACGAGTTTAGCTACCCAGGTGTGAGAGCTGTGTTCCTTGGGTGTGTGAATGCTTGAGCGACAGTTGTTTGAGTGCGCTAAACGTCGACAAGGATCTTCATCGGTTAGTTTAGTGACTGGCTAAAGACGTGGAATGTTGTACACTCGATAACAATTCCTGGAATGGAGATAGCGGCTCTAACCCGCGTTTTAGACCCCTGGCGCTCTTCCAGAACCCTCTATAGCCGCCAGATGTATCTTCGACGACATGCAACCATCGTATGGCGGGTGGGCGGTGGCGCGTGAGTAATAGCGCAATCACCACCCAATCAGCGTTGAGTCAGCGTGGCTTGGCGCGTGACGTCATACCTTAACCAGCCAATCAGCGTCGAGCAAGGGGTGTGACGTCATCCCCTGGCTCACTCAATCAGAATCGAGTTAATCCGCCGCTTCACTTTTCGGCTTTACAAATTTCTAGGCACCCGCTGACGAGAGAAATCACATTTTACGTGAAAATGTGAACATAACGCATCCGCCAAGGCGCGGAGGGAAGACGAGTTGAAGCAACCTAATGGCGGCCGCATCACGTGATTCAAAGATGGGAGCGTGTATGCGACGGAGGAGGTGATAAGTTATCTACTAGCGCTGGGAGTCCATTAAACATTTTAACCCGATTGAGGAGTAACTCAGGCCGCAAACGAAACCATAATAAATGACTGGTATCATAATGGCCCGAAATATGATCGCAGCCAAAATATCACGTCGAAGTGAAGCCGCGTACTCGAATAAAACCGATTTTAAAGATGCGACGACCTGCTTTTTAGCGTGCGGCAAGCGGGTAAGCTTTTAGTGTAGGAACGCTGGCGCAGCACCCTTGTAATGTCATGTCGCGGGCGAGCTGCGGCTGACTGGTTGTACCGCGTACCGCAGCACCGATGTCGTTATGTCGCGGTCCTACGGCTGATGATCAATGTAGCTATCGGTAAGGTTCTTCGTGTGGCAGGGAGAGGCTTCTGTTGTCGCAAACTCCTTCCCCGATCGGAGCTGGTGACTTCGATGGCGAGTCAGTGGCAGCGACAACGATTTGGTTGGTGAACTTTACATTTATTTACAAAGGGCCGGCGGACGACAGACGTCCGCGATCGATCTTCGGGACTTCCCCCGCCAAACTCTCTGACCCCGTTCCTCCGGGGGTCCGCCTTCGTCCCCCAAGGGGACCCAATGGACGTCGGCTTGTCGACGCAAGAAACTCAAGCTCGGCAATTTTTCCGTGGTTTCGTCTTGCAGCGCGAGACGGAACCTGTCAATGTGCTACGCCGATGCCGCCGCACACGTCAATTCGTTTTCAGGCGAGATGCATGAACAACCTTTTGCCGCAAAACTAGCTGATATTTTGGCTTTCCAATCAAAGTATCTTTATTCGCTGGGCTAAACATTCTAAAAAAGGTCCAGAAAGACTTGTCTGGTGTTTAGGCGAGCTGCGCGAACAAACCTTTTCCTGAACGCTAATTGCTGTCTTGGCCATCAAATCAAATCGTGTTTACCTGCTGAATTACTAACTGAAAAACGGCAGCAGTCTGGGAGCGCCCTTCGTCTCGACAACGTGTTCGGTCGGAGCAGCATCCTTGTTTAGGGACGTGACGTCACAGAGCGCAAAGAAAGAGCGCGCTCGAGTGTCAGTCTCCGGCGACGCTCCTGTCTGTTTAGGGCAGTGGTCGGCAACCTTTTGGCGCAGCGGGCCGAGTCGCCGCGAAGCCAAGGCGGAAGGGCCGGACGGCAAGCAGCGGGGAAGGGAGGGGGGGGGGGGGGGGTCAAATAAAAAAAATAAAGAAAGCCCTTGGACGAACTCACATTGACGTACAGAAATGAAAAATGAACAGTTTCTTTAATTCACGACACACGACATAAGATACCACATTTCCACGAAAATCTAGAGACTCCTCTTAGTGAGACTTCTGAACTGCGCTCGCCAAACTATGGACATCCACATTCAAGCTGCTAACTGCGAGTCGCAAAACGTTGTGGAGGTTCTCGTCAGTCATTCGTGAGCGCAAGTTGGATTTTAGGCACTTTATTCGTGAAAAAGTGCTCGCAGACATATGCGCTCCCGAACACTGTAATCATGGTGGCTGCGAGTTTCTTACGATTCACAAACGTAGAATCCGCAAGGCAAGCATAAAAGGTAACAAGATCGTTTGCTGCAAATGCGCTCGTGAAATCAATATCTGTTCGCAGATCGGCCAGCTCAATCTATTAACACTCTCGAACCTGGCTAAGACCTGCATTATATGGATTTTGAAATAAACAGACGTCGCTCGAATGCTCCGTAAAGTCCGAAAACCTAACTTCAAACTCACTTTTCAATTCGCACAAGATTTTGCAGAGTCTTTCCGTGCGAAGCGGCGTTGGTGTCTCGCCTGCAAAAATCTTGCAGCAAAGAAAATGATAAAAATTAGACTCTCTAGCTTGTTTTTGGAAAAGACTGAGCTTCATCTCGAAAGCTCTCACCTCTGCGAGCATCCCGGACACGAGTTTCCCCTTCCCTTGTAATTTTACATTCAGGTCATTCAGGTGCTGAGAAACGTCAGCCAGGAGTGCCAACTCCCACACCCAATCATGATCAGCAAACTCTTTGAGAGGTTTCCTTTTCCCACGAAGAAACACTGCGATCTCCTCACAAAAGTTAAAAAAAACAAAAAAAAAAAAAACATCGCAAACCTCTTTTTTTGCTGAGCCATCGAACTTCTGTGTGGTACAGGACATCCACATACTCAGCCTGTGTTTCTGACAAGAACTGTTGAAATTGACAATGGTTCAGGCTGTAACTGCAAAAATGGTAGGCACGACTACCTTCATCACGGACTTCAAGCGCATCACTTTGGAACACAGTGATTGCTGGTGGATAATACAATGAAGATGAATAGGAGCAACAACGCCCAGGCCTGTCATTTCTCAGTTGATGCGCCCGACGACACCCGCTTTACAGCCAATCATATTTCTTGCGCCATCAGTCGTTACGCTTTCGAGGTTTTCCCATTTTAGCTGTAGCATATCCCGACACTCGCATAGCTTGTTAAAAATATATTCTCGTCTTGTTGTGCCCTTCAGGCTCTTTAGAGCAGCTGGCTCTTTCGTCACTTCAAACCTGCACTGTTAGAAAAACTCCTGTCAAAATATGGGACACATACATGCTAACCTTGTTGCCACAACATGTACTGTATTACAGGACTACAGAACATGTTCCATACTTCTTTAGTACGGGACATGTTGTTGCTGTATGGGCAGCTACAACAAGTTCCATACACCATCATCACGGAACAAGTACTGTATGCTACAGGAAATGTACCATCGTGGCACACAGCAGCACATGTTCTGTTGCAAGCCATGCCAGAACATGTACCATTTTTACGAAGTACATTACATGTTCCAATGCGTCCAAAACGACACAGGTTACATTTCTTGTACGTACGGAAAAAGTTCAGCCTTGTTTGTGATAGTACTCGCCCCATTTTATGTTACTGCCGCTATTCATGAGTACATCCGGGCTTTGTATGTCACATGCCAAGCTCCTCCTTGAAAACGTTGATATGCGACATGCAAAACAGGGATGTCGTGGCAGTTTGCAGGCGCAACTTGATGCACGTCTTCGCAACATAAAATTACCTGCAATGCGCAAATGTTCCCCAAACTTGTATGTATGGAAAATTTGAACTGTCGTATCTAATGCGAGCACTATCCTGAAAACAGAACAATGAATCTGTGACATATATAGTCAATAGAACAGCCAGGAATGCCATGAGAAAGTGTTCACATGCTACGTCAAGTTTAGAGAGCATTGTACATGCAGTGACGGGGATAAAGGCAGATAAACATTTGTAAAAAAATCGTTATCAAACTAAGTTCACGCTTGGTCCTTTTGGTTCCAACCCATAGCAACGGACCCATTGCAAAGAAGACTGAACAGTTTGCTGCTTCAAAAATATTTACATTTATTTTTCTTTTAAATGACTAGAGCAGATACACAATAAAAAAAAAAACACAGTTCATGTCGCAAATATTTTGGGGGGCAGCTCAGCCATAAAAAAAAATATCAAAGTGAGCAGTCTCCTAAAAAAATGTGACCAAAAATTATGCTGACATGCTACATCTCGAAAAGAACCATCTTGGCGTATACAACAAATTGTAATATTAACAATAGAAAAGAAAGATTAATCTAAACAAGCACCGAAGTTTCTTTCCACTTCTTTTGGAACTTCGAGAACTTTTGGAGGGCTCCCTGCGCCTTCAGATGCACCAGAGCAACTTTTCTTGACGACTGCCGGGACCCCTCCTGCGGGTTCATTGCCACAAGTCGCCTGAAAAAAAGATAACATAAATAATGGGTGAGATTTCTTAGAGGAGGATGTATAACAGAAGCTAAGGAGTTCCTGGCTCCTTCTTTAACTTCTCTATCGGTTAGTAATCCAATCTGGACAAATTCTAAACCTCGTCTATAGTATACTTTCAAGCCGAGACACGCCCTTAATTTGGACAGTCCGTGCAGACACCATGAGCCTCCAAGTCTGATCCTTGCATCAAGACGAATTGTGATTGTACACAAAAAAACAAAACAAAAAAAAAAAAAAAAACGATTCAGCTTACTGGCATCAGTTCTCAGTAATAACTGGACACATTTTGGATCTTGTGTCAGCACACAACGCTAAAACATTCTACAACCCGAGACGGAGGCTACAAAGAAGGACGAACACATCCATCTCAATTGAAACGTATGTCTTCGAAGCCTCCATCTCGGTTTGTAGAATGTCATATTAACCAGCTTGCCTGTCTAGTAAAGTTGTACCCAACGATACTTCGGTTAAAAAAAGGAATTCACAGTACCAGTAAATGCAATATTACAAAAAAACTTGCCTGGAGTGCTTAAGCAGAATATTCTGGTTATTATTAGAGGGAGGTTATCATTTGAGCCCGCTCTCGTTTCGCCCTTCTCACTTGGCCCTTCTCAAAACAACCATTCTCAAAAAAATCTTCTCTCTTGGACCTGGCGCATTTGGTCCTTTCCCGTTTCGTCCTTCGCATTTCAACCCTCCTCATTTGAGTCCGTTCTCGTTTCGCCCTTTTCACCTGGCCCTTTTCAAAACAGCCATTCTCAAAAATATCTCGCTTTGACCCGTCGCACTTGACTCGTTCTATACGAAAATCGTTTTTTTTTTTTTTTGGGGGGGGGGGGGGGGTTATATTAATAAGTACATTGATATATTTTGTGCGTGCGTGTGTGTGTGTCACGCTACAGTCATACTCTCTCTGCCAAGGATTTTAGCAGTGCGTCGAGATCGTCGTGAAAAGCTACTAGCTGACAATAAAACAGACCAACTATTTATCGCAGCCAACTCATATTCCAAAATGTCACGTTTTTTGGGGTCTCTCGACCTGGGACAATGCCACCACTTCTATATTGCAGTGTTTCTCAAAAGGGGGTCGCGAAGACATCTATAGGGGTCCGCGAAGCCATGTCTAATCAGTCAAGCACGACAATATTAGTTGTCTTTCTTCACGTCGTTAAGAAACGTTCCAATTTTTGGGTGAGTACTCTCGTGCGTGTGTCAATGAGATAAGTCTACTTCACACTAGCAATTAGTTATATTCATTTATTAAATCATTATCATGATAGCCTATACCTTTCTATTCCCCTCACCCCGAGCGGGGTCCTCCATCATCTCCGCCTTTCTACAAGGGGCCCGCGAAACATCAATGGTTGAGAACCACTGCTAATATGTATGCTATTTCTGTTCAAACAAAGTTTCCAAAATAAAAGTTCATCGCTTTTTTTTTTTCGTTTGCTTAGAGGAAGGGAAGGACGCGTCATTGTACGATTCTCAGTGCGCACCTCTACACATAACATATACCTAATGGTATGTTGGGGGCTCAAGCAAGGTAAGGCTCATCAACAAAGCCACGAAAGCATAACAACGTTAGAAGCATGCCGAAGTAATGCCATTCGGTCGTAGGGCGAACGGGCAAAATGAGAATGGGTCCAGTTGCGAAAAACAAGATTCGGATCTTATGAGAAGGTTCAAACGAGAAGGACCAAATGAGAATAGGACGAAATGTGCAAGGTTCAAATGCGAATGGGACGTTTTGAGATACACCCATTATTAGAATGCTGAACATTCATGTCTTTTGGTTCATATTAGTTATTCTAACTGATAAGCATAGCCCGGTCGCAGGTATATTCGTGTGCCCCTGCAGCACAAGGGCTCATGTATTTGAAGCCGATCGATACTAAGGCGGATTAAAATATAAGTTGCATGCTCCGTAGGATGCACAAGTTCTAGTATTGGTTCTATATGACAATGTATCTGAATACCAGATTCATCCTGATTCTTTCATTATATTGCAACATAATAATATGACTTACAGAGAAACGGTCCTCCCAAGGAGGTCACGCAGTTACTGCAGCACATCCAATTAATATGAGCAACGAATATTTTCAAGCGAATTGTGAATAAGGGTGTCTAGAAAGCAGCACGTTAACATCAGGCCTTTGCCTTTCTTAGTTCGAAGTTTCAACAAAAACATGGTACAACATGTTCCAGGTTGCTGTTGAACGTGCCAAACGAACACATATGCTAACGCTAATATTCTGCTCTACAAAACATATTTCTTTCCGAATTGCTGCCGAAAGTTAGACACTTTGTTTAATGTAATTGACAATGCCTCAGCGAAAGTGTGACCAAGCTGAATGAAACCCTTAATATCTACATGGGAATACTGCAATACGTTTGAGGAATCGTTATGCGCCTGCTACACCGAGCGTTTTTTTTTTTTTTTTCTTACAGATTTGTTTAAAAAAAAAAGCCATGAAAGCTACACTTATCCGATTTGTGCGAGTGAGTTATACGCCCAGGGGGCATTTGGGGGTGGTTAATCTTCGCGATAAGTCGGATAATTAATTAAAATTCGTTAATTAACTTTTTAATTACTGAAAATAGTCATATGGTTCCAATTAGAAATTTGCTGAGCGTCGTCCAAAACCCCTAAATCAGTAATTTTTAGAAATACTTTGAGCGCGTGAAAAGAGCAACAGTGCGCTGAAGCTACTAGTGGAGCAGGTACAAGGCTGGGGCTAAATAAGAGACAGAAAAATCGCACAGGCGCCTTACCGCGACAGCTAGCTTTGTATGTGCTCCACGAGTTGTAACTTAAATGCACTACTACGCTTCTCACGCGCTGAAAGTCTTTCTAAAAATGACTGATTTAGTGGTTTTCGATAACGCTCAGCAAGTTTCTAATTGGAACCATATGTCTATTTTCACTAATTAAAAATTTATTTAACAAATTTTAATTAATTAGCCGACTAATCGCAAAGATTAGCCACCCACATAATGTCCCCATTGGCGTAGAACTCACTTGCAGAAACCGAATAAGTGTAGCTTTCATGGCTTTCTTTAAACAAATCTGTAAGAATAAAAAAAAAAAACGCCCTGTATATGTACAGTGCTCACCAAAGGAACACGCTACTGTATTACCTCTGGAGATTACATCAATCCATGACGTAGCGCACAAAATTGTTGCATTAAGCAACATGTTATAGTTGTCGTTTGGCCACCGACAAGTTAGCACTTTTATGAGGTAATGAACAGTTGGTGTGTTCCTATAAGTTTCGGAAACATTGCACATTGCCAAATGAAAACAGAATTTGAACTTTTTTGACTTGTACCATATTATATAATGTAAACGAAATATGTTTCGAGGGCTCAATATTTCCCGATTGAGGTCAAAGTTGAAGTTTTGGAATAATTTTCGGGTTCTAATTTTCACGATGCGGTGGGACCTCAATATAGTTTCCAATGTGTTTACATTTTACCAGAATTGTTCGCGGGACCTTTTTTTTCAAATTGTAGGCGATTTGCGAAAATTAGGTTCTTGCGAAAAATAAGTCGATTACAGTCTTCGAAATTTCTAATTTTGAGCCAAATTGGCTTTGCCGGAAATACGTTGAAGAGCACACCATCATTCAAAAGAATGCCAAACTGCTTAGGATGTTGGCAAGGACACGATAACAGATTAGCTACATAATTTATTGCTAACGGCCTATTATGTCATTAATGCTGTCAAAAAATATTTAGCAGTTATTGCTGCTTCCCAGACGAAAAAAAATTGCCTATTTATTTCTTCATAAAATGCAATATCCACTAGACAATTCTATCACCTGAAGGAATTAGAACTGTCCATACGATACATTTTTACAAAGGAAATTCACAGCGCACATTTTTATAACTGAAAGGCACATCTATAGTTACCTCTAAACGAACTTCAACGCTGCTAGCAGCTCAACAGGGTACTTTAGGTATGTGGCGTACATCAGCTTCATGGCAGAGAGGAAGTTGACTCCTTCGAAGCACCTGGTGCCATCCAGTGGCAGTCGAAGATGCTTTTGCCTGAAAAAAAGTCGATTTTTTTAGTCATAAAGGAACGCTGAACCGAACGTTTATGATTTTAACTGTGTTTGAGAGCATTAATACCTAGGACTTCGGGAGTTATATTTTTTTTCAAACATGGCACACCTTTTCAGTTTTTATCTGGGGAGGAGATTCTAAGTTTCTTCCGGTTAACATATATATCCACGAGTTTTATCGCTTTATTCCGGTGATATATACAGTATTTTCCTTTAAATCACAAGGAGAAATCGCACTCCGTTGAGGTGAATGAACTTGATAAGCGATGAAAACAAGTCAAATCCAGTCCTCAAAAAAAAAAAAAAAGTGATCTTGACATTTAAAACCCAATTACAATTCACGAGCATGTCGCATATTCACGAGCAAGCTCGTGAATTGCGAGGTTGGTTAGGTCATGATGGGGCGAAAATATTTGTTTGGGGGGCTCTGCAGTATTTTTATTGGTAGAGCGAAGCTCTGCCACTATGGCCACGATTCGGGTCGTCCAATCAAAGAACATCAACGCGCGTCGTGCGTACAGCCACTTCTGGTTGAGCTGCACGACGTCGTGCATGTAGCATTACTCTACATAAAAAGGGTGTCCTCAGGCCATAAGCGGGAGTTCACTCTGAGCATGCGCAGCGTTCAGAGAGCTCCGATGTGGCGTCCAGTGAATACCACCTATTACAATAAAGGTTTCAACTCGACCGGGGTAATTTCGAAGTAAATTCGTTTATCAGAAGCTCAAGTTATTTAGGAAATATCAGTCCTGAAAAAATGGCATTAATTGAGTACGCAAAACGCCCGGAGCATCCGCGGCACGCACACGAGTATTACCACGACGATGATTGATTACTGGCTCAGCGCGGATAAGTTTACTGGGCGACTCAAAATATAGCACGATAATGCGTTACTATTCCTAAGATGCAAAAGCCTGCACTATTTCTCTGCATCAAGCAGGTGCCACCCTTATTTCACCGCATATTTAGCAAGCTGCCATGATCGCTCACACGGTCGAGTAGCAGAGGAACGCAGTGCTTCATTATGCTTTCAGACGCATTTAAAAAAAGAAAGTTAAAAACAAGCTCCGTTTCTCAAACGCTCTATTGAGAATATATTACGCTTTCAACCTTATGAAAATACTTCGTTCCTTAAAACATAACTGACCAATGTTCACGCCTTCTAATCCAATCTTCCCTCATCCTCCAATTGCCCCATCCCCCTCTTCGATCAAGCGCTAAACTTTGAACCATGTGAGGTTGAACTTGGCGGCGAAAGAAGTTTAATTCGACGCGCTGAAGCACGCGTGTTGACAGCGGCTTGGCATAATAATGCGGGAGTACTGCGAAAACTGTGCCCTCCTAGTGTTCAACTACTAAGTAGGAATAATGAATGCTTGGAGTTGGGCTAGTTGGTTTTACATTGATGGTATGCTGCGCTGCGTAGTTACGCGGAAAAAAAACTGGAGAAATGAAGTTAATGCAGAAGGACAGACAAAAACATGCATGAATTGGCGCAGACTAACAACTGTTTAATTTCTTCCTCTTTTTTCTCCCCCGACCCGTATTTCCAAAATTGCGGCTAAGAAAACGAATGGTTGATGTTTTGAATTTGTTGGCTTCTGAACTTGATGGTGTTTGCTGTAGCTGCCTCTTTGATATACGAACTGGATGGTGTGTTTTTTGTAGCGTTTACCTGGGGCCTGATGTTTGCTCCGACAAGTTTGGTATCTTATTGAGTAGATCTATTTCTTCTTGTCGCAAAGCTAGTGATGGCTCACTGACGTACGCTCCGTGTCTACCCGAGGCCATGTGAAAAGCCTCGATTATTTCACGCTTTGTTCTGTCCTTTGATCTGGCCAAGATGGGAGTAGTGTCAAGGAGAGCTTTGCAGTTGCATTTTGAACAATGCGCTGCAAGGTTGCCAGGTGCTTGCAGTTGTCCGCATGCATGGTTGTGCTCCCTTAGTCTCTCGTTAAGACATCTTCCAGTCTGCCGGACGTAAGATCTTCCACACGACAGTGGTATTTTGTATAGCACACCTTCGACACATTCAACAAATTTGCTCCTGTGTTTCACTTGACACAGTGCCTTGCTGTTAGTCTCGTCCACTTCATTGTTGACCTTCCTGCATAATCCTTTGAGCCTGAAAGGGGCAGATAGTGACACTCTGACTTCGTACCTTGCGGCGATGTTTTTTATCCTGAGTGAAACATTGTGTATATATGGCAGTACCACCTGTACATGGCAAAAGGAAATAGAGAACTACAGGGGTTTTTCCAGAAAAATGGAGTCAGCAAGTGCTTTAGATATGTAGACGATTTTTTGGTGTGTTTTCCAATACACGAACTAACAGACAAGGTATGTTCAAAGATCATGGAGAAGTTTCGAGAAGCGCACAGAGGACTGGATTTTACTTTTGAGTTACCTGAGAAAAGCAGCCTTCAGTTCTTGGACATCCACATGGCTTTTGATTACAGACACACATGCTGGATGTACAAAACTAGAGGAAAAAAACGAATTCTGCCGTATGATTCTGGACACACAAAGTTAGTAAAGAGGAGTGTTGCCTCAGGATGCATGTGGCGAGCAATTCAAAAATCGTGTCACCATAAAGTCTCAGAAAGTTTACAGAGGCAGACAAGCAGACTACACGGAAGCGATTATCCTGAACCCATACTGGTAGCTGTCGCAGAAAAATGTATTTCCACACTCACAGGAAAGTGCAAAACCAAGGAGAAGATCTTGGACAAAAGACCAATGGTGGTACTGCCATATATACACAATTTTTCACACAGGATAAAAAACATCGCCGCAAGGTACGAAGTCAGAGTGTCACTATCTGCCCCTTTCAGGCTCAAAGGATTATGCAGGAAGGTCAACAATGAAGTGGACGAGACTAACAGCAAGGCACTGTGTCAAGTGAAACACAGGAGCAAATTTGTTGAATGAGTCGAAGGTGTGGTATACAAAATACCACTGTCGTGTGAAAGATCCTACGTCGGGCAGACTGGGAGATGCCTTAACGACAGACTAAGGGAGCACAACCATGCATGCGGACAACTGCAAGCACCTGGCAACCTTGCAGCGCATTGTTCAAAATGCAACTGCAAAGCTCTTTTTGACACTACTTCCATCTTGGCCAGATCAAAGGACAGAACAAAGCGTGAAATAATCGAGGCTTTTCACATGGCCTCGGGTAGACACGGAGCGTGCGTCAGTGAGCCATCACTAGCTTTGCGACAAGAAGAAATAGATCTACTCAATAAGATACCAAACTTGTCGGAGCAAACATCAGGCCCCAGGTAAACGCTACAAAAACACACCATCCAGTTCGTATATCAAAGAGGCAGCTACAGCAAACACCATCAAGTTCAGAAGCCAACAAATTCAAAACATCAACCATTCGTTTTCTTAGCCGCAATTTCGGAAATACGGGTCGGGGGAGAAAGAAGAGAAAGAAATTAAACAGTTGTTAGTCTGCGCCAATTCATGCATGTTTTTGTCTGTCCTTCTGCATTAACTTCATTTCTCCAGTTTTTTTCCGCGTAACTACGCAGCGCAGCATACCATCAATACTAAGTAGGGTCGGGCCGTATGCCGCCCCGAATCAGGAACTATAAAAGGCTCAGCTTTATGCAGCTGGGAAGACGAGACGCTACACGCTGGGCATCCCGAACTTGGAATATACGACACCCTTAGAGATAGTAAAATAACACTGCGTTAGGAACAACTCAAAGTATACGTACCTTGGAAAACAAAGCCGTCTACGCACCGCTGAACGCCTCTGACGACGCGATAACGACGTCGAACTCGCCTTCCGAACGGGCAGCAGCACTCCGCAGCTCACGGGCCCACGCCGGCCGGCAGCGGCTTGCGCATGCGCGGGTGAGAGATGTCTTCCTGCTCGCGGCGTAACACGGCTCACGGGCACTGTACTTCCGCGGTCTGATAGAGTTCCATAAAAATTGCTGGATATCCGGCACTTTTGGGCGCGTTCAATTCGCTTATACCAGTTGAACCGACTATAAACTGTAGTCTTGTAAGGTTTTTTTTTATTTATACGGATAAGCTCATACTTATTGCCTAAATAGCACATTTCAATGCATATGGTACAATTCCCGTTTTTGAAAGCAAACAACACATTGTATGCATTTCCAGAAAACGGGACATGTTCTATTCGATTTTTCCACGTAGATTGATGCAATTTTCTAACAGTGTGGTGTCAATTCTCCGCACAAGGATAAGCAACTGAGCAGTATCAGAGACGTCATTGATTTCGTCAAGCGCCAAAGAGAAGCACTGGAAAGCTCGGGCACCATCCTTCGAAGTACTCAACGACTGTTCACCCATGTCTTCGATTCTCCTTGTGGCAGTACGGGCCGACAGACTAAGCTCGTTGCATACATTCTTCTGGTTCGGGGAAAGATCGTCGGCCACTGTCAACAAACACGTCTTTCAACAAACTACCTGCCTGAAAAAGGCCGCCCACTCTTTACGAACAAATTGGAGATTGAGTAGCTGGCCTGAACCAGGGCCACCTTCCCCTGGACATTCTTCTTAAAGAAGTCTTGCTGCATGCCCAGGATCTTCTACAAACTTTCAATTCTCGCGGCTTTGGCTCCTGACATCAGAGAGTCGTACTTGTCGCGATGGTGAGACCGGTAGTGTCGACGCAAGTTGTATTCTTTAAATACCGAAAGCGCTTCTCTACAATCGAGGCATAACGCTTTATTCTTATGTTGAAGAAATAAATAATCATTTGTCTACTGATCATTGAATGTCCGGCATTCCAAATCTATTTTTCGCTTCTTGCCGCGTTTAGACAGTGACATGTTGCAGACGAACAGTCTGAAAAAAAAAAGATACACCTGTTATAGAGGCGAATTCTAGAAAACAAATTTAAGTGAGTAACACGTAACGTTGAAACTTACCTTTCAAGTTGTCGATAGGGCCCTTGAGACGACCGGACTGCCCAAACAGACTGAAAGGAGTGAGTGACATTGTGCTCAACATTTTGCCGTCAGTGGCTTTGTTCGATTGGACGTGTAGCAAGTATCCAATCAGAACGAGTTCTGCAAGTGACGGTCACAAAGAGCATTCTAATGCCAGCAGTTTCACTTCTGGACCAGTCAAGTTCGTGCTGTATCCAACCTTTGTGCTAGGATACCCGTGAAGATGCTATCTACACAAGTGTAAGGACATTGGGCGTACAAAGATAGAAAAAAAGCGCGGGGAGGTGGGTGGAGAAGGCAGGCAACGGGCAGCGAATTAGTCAACTTTATCTATTTTTTAGCTGACCACGTTGGGGGGGGTGGCGCTGGGGGACTGGGGGCCGCATGATACTGCCTTGAGGGCCGGATCCGGCCCGCGGGCCGCAGGTTGCCGACCACTGGTTTAGGGAATAAAGCGCCAAACTCTCGCGCTCCGGAGCACGGACTTAACGCGCGCATTCCTTTGGCGCGGCGGCGCCGAGGGCGCTCGCGGAGGAGTCATTTGCCATTTTCCGTGCTCCATCTCGGCAATGCCGGCGGGCGGCTAAAAATAAAGAACTCTTTAAGTAAAACAGACAGATCCTTATATCTCCCCACTGAGAATAGTTTTGGGGTCATGGGGCTCCAAACAAAAATAAACACCAAAAAGGATCAAATGGGCTTAAAAACTATGAAGCGCAAATATGGAGCTGCACACAAGAAAGCATAGCAAAAGGCTCCAGAAATGGTGAGCTCGCCTTCGTATATCTAAACCGCAGTAATCTTGCAATGTTAGAATAAAAGTCACCACAAAGTATTAAAAGTTCCAGTGCAGTGGAACACAGCAATAAAATACTCAGCCGAAACGATGCCTGCAACTAACAGCCGATATCAATAAAAATAACGTGCAGTAATTACCGGAGCTGGAGTAAGCACGACACCAAAACATTGACATAGATCGAGGCTTCACAGCGTATAGAAAAAAAAAAAAGAAAAAAAGGTGAAAGAAACAGCTATTGACGTGCTTCAGCGCACACGCTACCGTACACTATCACGCCGGCGTAGGTGCGACCGCTTCCGTATAGCCATCGTCAGTTCACACAGCAGGTCCCCCAACAAGCCGAGGTCCCTTCGCTCCCGACCTGCGAGACAGCGACCAAATCTCTCAATGCACTCGTGCCGGCTCCTCTTTGAAACTTGTCTTCCGAGAAGCCTTGTCCTCGGGAGCGGTGCCTCGACGTCTAGTGCTGTTACTCACCTCGCCTGTCTCGGGAACGACTGGAATTCTGGCCTCCCTCCTGGGGTCAACTACAGGGCGCTCGCTGATGAGGTGCCCCACCGCTTTACGGGCGAAGCACTTCCGCCACTTCTTCCCTCTGGATCTCTTTCCTCCAGTTTCTGTAGCCACCTGCGGCTCCTGAGGCACATCTGCGGGATTTCGGCAAATCCGCTCGGTCTCCTCGACGCGTTCGAGGCAGATGGAAAGCTCCATCGGTTTCATCTATTCGCTAAATTCCGATAGAACCACGTGCCTTGCTGCTGTTCCGATAGAACAGCAGCAAGACACGCCGTCGCCATCACCTTGATACGATCAGAGATCAGAAGTTCCTTGAGCTCCCTGAGCTCCCTGAGCGATCTCACCTTCCTACTGCCAGGTAGGCGTCGAGCAGCGTCTTGGCTCGAACAGATGCGGACCACAAAGTGTCATGGAGACGCTTTTCGGTTTCTCCGAACAGCCCGCGGAGATGGTCTGGAGACGGATCTACATACTGAAATACGTGCCGCCTAAGCTCGCTGAATGAGCACTAGCCCCGCGTCCTAAGCCTCGCAGCCTCCGCTCAGGAATCGTGCGGTAAGATTTGCAAGATTAACCTGCACTCTAGTTCTCCTGGAACACGGTAAACTTTTAAAATTGATTCCATATTGTCAAACAGAAGAGGCGATTTTGCAGCCGCTTTCGACATCTTAGGTATTACACCGCGCCGTAATTTTATGAATCCTAGCAAATCGCCCAAATCCGTGTACAAAGCAGAGTTCTGCTGCACCGCCATTACGATCTCGCCACAGCTCGTTCGCGGAGAGCTAACCTTGACAGTGTCCAGCACTCGCAACAGTTTCCGAAATCCGCTCAGGCCCACGCTGTCCTTCGAGCGGTTCGGTCGTTTGTCCCCGACTGGAAGAATGGCGTCACTACGCCAGCTTGGAGCTTGAGTTGGTCGCCTTCGCCGCCCCCCGCTCGCGCCTGGAGATCTCCGGACACGGTGTCTTCCGATGATGTTCCATCCGCAACACTCTTGGCGTTGTCGCTCCTTTGGCGATCGAGAACAGGCACCGCCCGGATCCCCCGATGCCCGCAGCTGGTGGAAGTAGGTATGCGCTGCGCCCAAGATGGCTGCCGCCATTCACTTGCCCGTCGTTATCGGGTCCAGGTCCAGCCGGGATCCATTCGACTGCGCCTGTAAGGTTCTTTGTGGGGTGGGGAGAGACGTCAGTTGTCGCAAGTCCTCTCCCCGATCGGAGCTGGTGACTTCGATGGCGAGGCACTGGCAGCGACGACGATTTGATGGGTTAAAGGAGCTGTGCAACAATTTCAGGGCTTTGCTTAAATAATTATGGAAGTTGATGCCTGACACTTCTGAAGTGAACTACACAGAACAAATTTTGCCTGGATGCCCTAGTTTTTATATAAAGAAATGAAAAAGATCCAGGTTTTTGCCACCTCTCAACTCGTGCATTGTCTTCCGGGTCACGCGCGCAGTGACGTCGATGGGGTAGGCGTAGGGTTCCGCTAAAGTTCTCTCTCTAGAGCCATCAGTGAGCAGCGAGAGCTCATCCGCTCGCGACCGCGTCACCACGTGCTGGCGGGCGCAGCGGCGCAGCGCGAACAATGTGGTAAAAGGAGGAAAGTCTCATCCGGGTCCGGCCATACTCGTCCGGCCCTGTCCCCCTCCACCTCCGGCTTCTCGCGGCTGTTCGCGGTAGTAGATAGAGCTGACGGTTTTGTGGACCTAGGATAGATGGCGCCACTAAAACTCCATATAATAAAAGTTTTGTCGATGATACCAGGTTTTTGACGCATTTATATTTATGTTGGAACGACAAGATTTATAGAAAAGTTATCTTTTATCGAGCACGTATTCGCACAACTTGCTATCTTTCTACGAGAACCCCATTGACGTCACGGTCATGCTGCGTGTTTCTCATGGCCGCCGCTCGCGGCTGCAGGTCGGGGAATATTCTAATTTTCGCCTCGCTATTACGCGGCGGAATCGCAACATTTCGATGAAAGGAGGTGTGTTTCCTGTCATTTGTGACAAGGTGAACAATGTCAAAAGCAGAAGATGCCAATTATTTTAACGTTAAAATCGTTGCACGGCTCCTTTAACTTTACATTTATTTACCAAGGGCCGGTGAACGACATATGTCCGCGACTGATCTTCGAGACCTCTCCCTTCAACCTCCCTGACCCCGTTCCTCCCGGGGCTCGCCTCCGTCCGCCAAGGGGACACATTCCTTCCGCGCGGTGGCGCCGCGCGCGCTCGCGGAGACGCTTTTCTGTGCACCACCAGACGCCTTCTACTCGGCTATTCCGGCGGGCCGCGAACAATAAACAACTATTTAAGGAAAACAGACACTCTCATCCTTACACCATCCCTCCAGCAGATAGTCTCCGTTTTGCCGTAGACGACCGAAACCAAACTTTGAGCCGCGATATTTATAAAATTACCCACAATATCGGGGAAAAAATATATACCTTGTAATTAAGGGACGCTATCTTAGCTGAAAACCGTCGTAAGTCCATATTAAAACATATTAACCGGAGTTGCCATTTCATCGCCACCCTTTAATCGATTAATTAACTCATTTGATCGGCCTCGTGCATTTCGATGCATAATAATTTTTAAAAGACAAAATTACCTTTTTTTTTAAATTTTTCTGAATATGAGATAAACGGCGCAATATGTAATTTCGATTATGAATCAACCTTGATGTGTAGTTAAAAACAGTTCAAAGACACTCACACTCACAGAATATATTACTTCAGGTGCATGAGGCCAAGGGGTTCGTTGATATTCGTTGGCAAGAGCGACCTATTTAAATTGTTCACAATGCCTCTGCTGCTCTAGACAAACTCTCGAACGGCAATGAAATAACTGGGACACGTGCAACGTTCTGCACTTCTCTGGAGTAACAAATCTCGTGCCAACAGTTCACCTTTGGATTAAACGTTTGCCTAAAGTTTCTCCTTCATACAGGTGTACTCGTCCACGTCTGCGTGGTGAAAGCATTCAATTTTTGCTTTCTTTTGATTCGTCCAAATTTTACGGATTAACCGGTTAAAAATTAATCGAAATTAACGCATTAACCGATTAATCGGTAGGTTAATCGATCAATTGCCAAGTTCTAGACTCTGTACCTTCCTACATCCTTTTATATTTTGCCAAAATGTGAGAAATTTGCGCCATCATGCGCCAAAACTTAATTTCACGATATTAATAGTGAAAATAATATGATAGCTCATGTCCCACTACACGGGCAGATCGTTACGGTAAGCCTAGGCGAATTTTCAGGACTCTCAATAATTTCCTCAAATAACGCAATATTCGATTTGTTCAGTGTATCAAATAGTGGTATCACTTTAACGTTTCGCAATATTTTAAAATTCGTGGTCTGTTTTGGTTGCTTAGTTAGCTGTGATGAGTGCCGTCTTCACCGCCTACTGATGTACTGCAGTTGTGCGACAAGTGCAAAGCAGGTATCGCAATTTAGCGTACCCTACTTCACCTCAGCACATCCACGTTCTAAGAGAAATTTACTCGTTGCACAAGAGTCCTGAATAAAACTGCAGCTAGTATATATGATAAATTGCAATATTCTGGCGATTGCTTTTTCAAACTCGAGATTTAGCAACGGTACTAAGGATATTTATATGGGCTGCTCAATATGTTTGTTATGTTGACTTTGTTGTTTGTTCAGTTACCATCTATGTTTAGCTTCCATCTGTTCGATGGGGCAGTTAAAAAGTAAATCAAAATTAAATTATTTGGAGCAGTAGATGGAAGGTTGGGAATTGCCTTAGCGAGTTTGGCGGGGTTGTTTTTAAGAAGGTATATTCATCGTTCCCATCCTGATTTTTCTTTTCATCAAGTTATACATATGATAATCAAATAACAATCTGTAATAATCAAACGACAAAAGCAGAGTGTCTTAACTGATTTAAGAATTATAGTTCTAATACTACCTTTAGGACTTAAACAGAACATCAATAGGAGTATTGGAAATTATGATATTCAATCAGTATTTCATTTGAATATACAATTTGTTTTGCTTTTGGTTTTGAATCTAAAATTCTAAAATACGTAACCCTTCATAGTAGTTTACAGTGCCCTTGATCACTCAGAATCTTGTTGCCGTGTCTGGTGCTTCCAAGCGCAACTAAGTGGCCAGTTCTCTATTTGAGGGACTCGAGCTTCCTGTGCAATTGATGATAATAAGAAGTTGCAAACTAGTCGGAAGGCAAAGTAGACACTGTCTTTCAGTAGGGCAGAGTGACACATTATTGAAAACAGATATTCACAGTTGTATTAATGTAAATGAAATGTGTGCTTATGGTATTAAAACATATGCAACATGCCTTTTACTCAAATTATTAATGTCTGATATGAACTATCAGAATAATGATAGGTGGGCTTTGTTTTGTGGCTACACCAAGAATGACTCTTTTTACATTTAACTTCTGCGCTAAGTTTTTAGGCTCACGTTTTGTTCGGCCGTTGAGTTGTTTTTACACACTTGAAGAGCCCATCAAGCTCTAGCTTTGATGAGATCAAATATATTCAACTGCTTGTCAATTCCCTACAGAAATTTTCTGAGAAATTGAAATTTTGGCCTGGAGAAAATGGAGACCACGTTCGTCATTCTGTGGACGGTCAGCTAAATGGCCATGCAGAAGCGACAAATATATCCTGGTGAGAAAGACTTCGAAAATCCAGCTAATCTGCGTGCTGAAAGGATGTCCATGCTCATTCTAGCAACGGCACCTTGAACAAAGTTGTCGGGCGCATTGAAATGGAGTGTCACCCTTTTCCAACTTCATCAAATCTACAAGCAACGGTGCGAGCACCTCACCATATCCGAATTTCCTGACAGCGTCATAGCGGCATAAAAGGCTCAGGAAGATATGTTTACACTTTGATCTCAGGTGTTGGTCTCTATTTCCAATAGTGAAGTAAAATGCACATATCTTGTGCCTCGTCTTTTTAGAGCTAAGGGGATTCACCACTTCAAAGTCATCAGTGGGTGATTTCAGATAAGATCGACCAAAGGATGGCTAGTCGACATTTTCAAATCAACTGATGTTTTTATATGTTATTGTCTAGTGTCTGGTATGAACGAATCCAAACTTAGTTTTGACTAGAAAAAATACTTGGGGACAGAAAAAATCGTAAGGCATGAGGTGGTGGACAGTTGCATTAACGCGCACTGATGGAGGGGGCCCGTTTGAGAGTGAATAACTAAAGCGATAACATTAGGAGAACTCTAATACGTTTTAGGCGCAAACTATGGGTATAGCTTGCTTGTAATATAAAGTAATCATATTTATTTAAAATTTATTTATTTTTCTAAAAATTGACAAACATGCCTGCTCGAACGACAAATGGCTAACTTTGGAGGTCTGTATCTCATGAAATAATTTAATCATTATGATATAATTTGCAGATATTATTCTACTAATAAATAGATAATATTTAAAAAATAACTAAGGTATCTGTGTGATGCAATAGTTAGGATATATTTAGTCAAACATGGAAAAAAAATGAAACAAAGAAAAATTCCGATGCGAATAAAAAAAAAAAACACCACCCTCGATTTTTTTTAAAATTTAGGTAACCTGTTATACTCTATTTCGGCATTCATTTCCATTAAAAACATGTTGCATCATTTTATTGAGAAAGAAGATACAACTCCCCAAAGTAGGGTCCTTTTTCAAAGCCTACAGAGCAGTGTTTTATACAAGAACTGACTCTGAGTTCCAGTTTCATGAAACCAACACACATCTTTTATATATTTTTATTCAGATGAGGCCAATGATAACTAAAGAAATCGTTCACACACTTAAATTAAGGAGAAACTACTGTGTACAAAGAGGTATCATATTACGGACTAGTGATCCGAGAAAAGATCATGCAGCCATCGGCCACTAGGAACTTTGTTTACTTTATTCTCCTGCGACACTATATGCTATTCCCTCTTCCGATCTACCTTCATCTCTCTCTCTCTCTCTCATATATATCCCTGATATATATCCAGAACAAAAACATGTTCAAGCATTCCCTTTCTGCGTGGTAGTGTTCTGTGGCTAGCAAAAATCATTTCCTCGCTAAGCTCACGATTATGACAAAATAGTTGCCGGAAACCGCAGACGACACTCGTCGCTAGTTCTGGCAAAACGGCCGATACAATCTTTTTTTCGCATTTCCCCGCTCGCTGTCAAGGACAAGGGGGTTCGTTTCAACCAGCAAAACATGGCCGCCGACGCCTGTTTACTGAGCAGTCATGCCTGTCGCCATCTCACTCGCTGGCGTCACGGGCGATAATATCAGGCACAAAGGGGCACACCAACCGGCAGCATTATCCCCAAATACTCGAGCCTCGCGTAAATACATAGAGTGTAAACGCTGTCGCCATGTTATCGTAGTAAGACCGCCCCCCCCCCCCTCCCCCAACGGGGGACTGCAGTACGCGACGGCGTACTAACACAACGGCGACGATATCGACATCGCGGGCTCCGAATTTTCCCATAGTTCTACTCCACGGGCATTTCTCGAAACGCTTGATATTGTGTACGCCCGCCTGGAAGGATTTCAGGCGCGTAGTTAAGATAAGGCGGTTCTCTGCGGCAAAAGAAAGCAATTTCACAAAAGCTTAAAAGCGGCGGCGACGCGTGTGCGGTGAACGCTTGTAGTTTTGGTGTAGACAGGGTGTGTGTGTTCTCGTTGTTGACACCAGCCGGCGATAAGGCACTGCAGGCGGTAGCTCAGTACAGCAAGGGCTAATCCGAGTGACCATCAACGTAACCCCACCGCCAACCCCTCGTGAACCGGTCGCCGACATGGCTCAGGCTGTGTCATGAACCACGTGGTAGAAGCTCGGGTGCTTTCATATCAGCGCGTGGAGGGACGACAGTGCGATTCCGGAAAGTCTTTTTCGAAGGCCGCTGACCACAATTTTTTGTCTGGAGACTTTCCCTCTTTCTTCCTTTGACGTGGATCAAGCTTTGCCGACAGCCTCAGTTGTGACCTGTCTTTTCAAATGTACGTTTGCAGTGAGTGAGCTCCTCAGCCTCGGACTTGTCACTTGTGCACCCAGTAGTTCTTTCACTTAGCAATTATATGCCATCAGTTGGGGTTTAATTTCTATTATTTATGTATACATTATGAAGACGTCCTGGAGCTCCAAACGAGTGCTTTGTGCAGATTACTTTTGCAAACACAAAAAGACTATACCAAAGCAGCGGAATTTTCGAAGTGCTGGCGAGTTGGACCTAAACTCGTTGAAGCAAATTCTTCCGCCTGACTGTTCCACCAAAGTGAGTGCGACGGACTACCTGTGCTACCATTGCTTCATGCACATCACAAAGGAGATCTCGATGCGAAGCTCAGAGCAGTGCCCTGACATATTTGTGCCAGCTGAAGAAGCAATTGAAGATCTAAATCGCAGCATCTACCTACAGATGTGTCGCCGCTGAGACAACCAAGCGTCGTAAGAAGTCGGGACAGGCCTGCCTATGTCAAGAGAAAGCAGACAGAACTGGAGCAGGTTGCTGTCAAGAATATACGCTCAAGGCTACGTATTACGTACGACAGGGACGCACCATCGGGGTCGTCCGAACCAACACGCTCCACATGCACTGAGTGGGTGGACAACTTTCGGCAGGGCTTTGAAACCGCCACCTCTCTCCGGGAACGTTGTCAACTGCTTACACTCCTGCCGTCAACACTGACGAAGAATGAGGTTCAAAAGATGATTCCACAGGCCTCAATGTACCTCATCAGTAAATCCCGAAAACTCAAGGAAAAGCATGGCGTGTGGTATGAGCCGGATCCTTACACGAGGTGCAAGGTGAGCCCTGAGAACCTGTCTGCTGCCCTAGAGTACTTCACGAAAGACGAGCTACAATGTTCGCGCCAAAGTCCCAACCAGAAGGACGTCATCTCTGTCATGCTCAACGGAGAGAAAACGTTCGTGCCAAAGCGCTTCATGACACGCTCAATACGAGAGGCCTTCCGTATATACAAAGACAAGCATCCCGATTCCGGCGTTGGGCTAACGAAATTTTATTCGTTGCGCCCTAGATGGGTCCAATGTATTCCACACCAGGAAGTGTGCGTTTGTGTGCGCTGCGCCAATTATTATCTTTGTATTGCCGCTCTAGAGAACGTTACAGGCTCAACATTCAACACTGGTGAAATGAACTCGGCATTTCTGTGCGACCCAGCAACAGAACTGTGCCTTCAAGGAGACGGTGATCACTGCCCAAAAGGCCAGTTTCTTACACTCCAGGAACTTGATATCCCGGAGGATGAAGAGATTGTGCTTGCAACATGGGAGTCCGGCGACCTTGTGAAAAAAAACTTTGGAACCTGAGACTTTCCTAAAAGTCATCCAAGTGACGGTTGGAAGTTGGGTACTTCACAACCATATCCGGCAAACGCAAGGTAAAGCGATCTACGATGAAAAACAGTGCATGCAACGCGGGAGCATTGTCTTTCATTTTGACTTTGCTGAAAACTGGACCATCGTGCTTCCTGACGAAGTGCAAGCATATCACTGGAAAAAAAAAACAAGTTTCGATATTTACATGTGTAGTGACGACAAGAAAATCTACAAACAGCTTTGCCATCATCAGTGAGGACCTGTGTCACGACGCCGCTCACGCTTGCTTGGCTCTAGAAAAAGTGAAGGAGTGGGTTGAAGACAACGTTGCGGTATACTCGTACGTGACGTACGTGAGTGACGGCGCCGCCAGTCATTTCAAGAATCGCTACCAGCTTCACCAATTTGCAAAGGACGATTGCCCACAAGCCCAGTGGTTATTTTCTGCATCTGGACATGGGAAAAATGCATGTGACGGAGTTGGCGGACTCGTGAAGCACCAGGCCACGCTGAACAACCTGAGAGAACGTTCAGTAAGCGCAATTCAGACGGCCAGGACAATGGTGAGCGTTCTATCAAAGAAACTGAAAGGCGTGCATCTTGTATATCTGGACGAAAATGAGGTTGTTCGGTATCGTGAACAAAAAAAAGAAGAGTGGCTGACGGTGCGCGCCTTCCCTGGCATTCAGTCTTGGCACACGTGGCGGCTCAGCAAGTCATCAACAGAAGGGACTTGTGACGTATATGTAGCACGGACAGTCGGATCTGCTTGGAAGCAACTTTATTAAATGGGTACAGCGAGGAAAACCTTAGCGTAAAGTGCCGAATTTGATTTCCCAAGGACTGCTCATTTTGAATGCAGGGACATCTTATTTATCACATTTTTCTTCACGGGGTATTTAACCTACTGTTTTTGTTGGTGGTTACTAATAATTTTTATCTGATCACTATAAAAAAAATCCCAAAATGTTATCCTCGAGCAGGATAAAATATATCGGCTTGCCACGATTCATTCATACACCGAGAGCATCGAAGCTGCTCCAGTTAGGCACTATGGCATCCGTCACCTGAAATTGTTTGTAATCGTAAATACACAGCCAACCTAAATATCTTACTATTATATCTTTGTTTTTGTGTGTGGAAGTAAAGTTATTTATTTTACTCTAGATGTAAAATATACTGGAAGGTACAACTTCACACTGCATCATCTTTTCTCAAATCATTAGTCTCTAATATGATACCACTTTGTACGCTTATGTAAAATGCTGTATATAGTTTCTCCTCCCTTTTACTGTGTGACGGATCGCTCTTTTTATCAATGACCTCATCTGAATAAATGTATATAAAAGATGTGTGTTGGTTTTATGAAACTGGAACTCAGAGTCAGTTCTTGTATAAAACACTGCTAAGTGTAGGCTTTGAAAAAGGACCCTGCTTTGGGGAGTTGTATCTTCTTTCTCAATAAAATGATGCAACATGTTTTTAATGGAAATGAATGCCGAAATAGAGTATAACAGGGTAACCAAATTTTAAAAAAATCGAAGGTGGTGTTTTTTTTTATTCGCATTGGAATTTTTCTTTGTTTGATTTTTTTCCCATGTTTGCTTAAATATATTGTAACTATTGTGTCACTCAGATACCTTATTTATTTTTCAATAATAGCCATATATTAGTAAAATAATGTCTGCAAGTTATGTAATAATGATTAAATTATTTCATGAGATACAGATTTCCAAAGTTTGCCATTTGTCGTTCGAGCAGGCATGTTTGGCAATTTTTAGAAACCTAAATACATTTTTAATAAATATTAATACTTTATATTACAAGCAAGTTGTACCCATGGTTTGTTTGTAAAAAGTTTTAAAATTCTCCTAATTTTATTGTTTTAATTATTCACTTTCAAACTTGCCCCCTCCATCTGTGCGCGTTATTGCAACTGTCCACCTCTCCCTGCCTTACGATTTTTCTTGTCTCCAAATTTTTTTTCTGGTCAAAACTAAGTGTGGATTCGTTTATACCAGACACTAGACAATGTCATATAAAAACATCAGTTGATTTAAAAATGTCGACCAGCCACCCTTTGGTCGATCTTTTCTGAAATCACCCCAGTATAAAAATGAAGACGAAAAGCATTTCTATTACATGAGAACAGGTGGTGCCTTTTGCAGATTTCGCCGTTACTGAAATTTTCCAATCTGTAGTTTGATAAATCTGCTACAGCAGATGCTACAAGTTCAGCGTTAAGATAAAGTGCTTTCTTCAGCAATTTGAGTAAAGGCACATACCGAATCACCTCATCCGGACAACCACTGTAATGAAGCTTGCGCTGAACAGGTTGCAAAAGGTGCAACTTGTCGCAGCAGTACTTGAAAAACCTGCAATTTGAAATTGTGTCGTCAAATAGACCACTCGCCCTTTGTTCAGATGACAGTAGTGCCTCAAGCTCGCTGTCATCGTTCAGATTTACACCAATGTGATTGAGACTTGACCAAATCAACGATGTGTGGTGCGCCCATTAAAAGTTTTAAATATAAATTTCATCTGCAGGGAAACCATGCGACGATCAACAGAAGGAGCCTCGTGTTGTTCGCTCAGTTGTAGGAGGCAGGCAGTGACCCTTTTCTTCAAAAGGTGGTTTAAATCTTCGTACCGCACAGCGACATCTTCTTCGCCGGCATGCAGTTCCACGACATCAATCGATGCTGCGCCTGAAGCTCCGCTAGTTAACAAGCCGCTTCCATTTTCTGGTTCCGCAGACCCTCCTTCAAGGAACAAGGAACAAAGTATGCTCCCCTAGCATTACCTAGGAACACTTTGATGGAAAAAATAAGTACTCCCATTGACCACTCTATAGACTCTCGTGTTGAAGGGAGGTATATACTTACTCCTTTGCACCCTCCCCCCCCCCCCCCAAAAAAAAAAAAAAAAAAATTCCGGCTTGCACGGGAGTAAACTTTCAACTCCCTTCTTCGGCGGAGTATAAGAAACTCCCACGGGTGATTGCGCCTAGAGGACGAGCGATATACTCCCATCTGGGTCAATTTTCGTTTAGTGTGTTGGCTGATTTATTTGATTTCTTTCATCTTCCTATTTAGTTTATTACGATGTTTTAAACTTTTTTGTGTGTTTTAGAATGGTTTTTCGAAGTCCATAACTTGTTTCATTTTGTCTCTGACTTGAAGTTGCCGCAAATATTGACCTTATCTCGTTCAGCAAAGCCTACCATGTTTTTTCACTTGTTGCTCGAATGGCTGTTTGTAGTGAACATTTTATGCAAAAGAAGAGTTACATCAACTTTAAATGCATTCTCTCAAAACGGAGGAAGTAACCGTGTAGATTTTTTTGCTTTCTTTCTAATGGTGTTGTTTGTATGTTTAGACAATGGGAAGCTAGTCAACCCCAGTGAGCATCTGTTATCTCCACTGTAGACGAGCTATTTAGCCATTGCTGCACCACGGCTAGCCTGGTGTCTTGAAAGGGATGGTGAACCGAAATTTGGATTTCAGAAAACAATACAGGAGCTGTAGGCGGGACGCTACAATCCCTACAACACTACTCGTAAGGCGATATCTCGAATCGACGGCCGTATTTATGGAAAAAGAGGTCGAGATTGAACAAGGCCGACGAGGCGCGTGACGTCAAGATATCTCGTTTCCTCCTCTCTTCGTTTCGCACCCTAAAGGCGGCAAGGTGGAGAAGACGCGAGGCCGTTCCCTCTCCTTCTCGGAGAAACAACACGTGAACATATCTGTTAAATGCCCCTTTTTTTGAAAAATATGGTCATCCGTTCTATATATCGTTGTCTGAGTGATTTTTTGATGTTTGTAGAATCCCATTGCACGCTTTTGCCGCCGTGGTTTGTGGAATCCAGATTTCGGTTCAGCATCCCTTTAACTTTCATCACAGTCATGATACACAACCGCACGCCGGTACGATGCACGCTCATATCGATGCGGGTAGGGGCGGGGATTGAACTCGGGATTCCTATGTTCAGCTGTACAAGCTTTCACTCCACATAGTCCAAGCTGTGATGCGTTAATGCAACCGACCATGGATCCCCTTGAAGGAAATGTAGGAATCTAAAGTTTAATATGTATAGCCAGGTGTATCCTAAGCTTTGCCACTGTTATTTATGTAATGCCTATATTAATATGATGATGTCTACGTGCCCACTTTGTCCTTTCTCTGACCACAGCATTAAAGGCTGTGGTCAGAGAGTTTCGCCATTGTTTGTATCTGAGTTCAGACATGTCTTATTCCCTGGTTCGTGCCTCGCAATCCCTTGGGCTCGCACTTAGTTATTGTGTGATGCCAATGCTTCAAGTGCATGGGCCCTGTGTGCTTGTATTGTTGAATACTGTTAGGAAGACACCATTACCGCCAAAAAAACAACCGAATGTGCCTTCACAAGGAATCGCTGGACTATTGCAATATACTTTTTCTAACCGAAAGGTCTTCATACGTGGTCAAATATGCAAGATGTGATTTCAGACATTCTCAAGTACAAGTTTATTTTTAAAAAATGTGCACTGAACAACTCACTTGAAAATCTCGAGTCTGAGCATGGCACAATTTTATGTATTCATTCAAGGTAATTAATTACCTGAAGCTTTTCATATTCTTTCTATCCTGCTTCCCCTCTGCTTTGTTTGATGACAAAGATTCAATTGCTTTCAGGCAAAATGTTTCCGCAACAAAGACGGCAAGTTGGTCTTGCTTCTTTTGGAAGATTCACCCAACAGCAACTGACAACATAGCTTCAAACGCTGTTGTCCAGATCGAACCTGAGTAGAACAAAGACATTCCCGCAATCCGTGGTGACCGACTAACAAACAAACAAGCTAATTTTTGTTCGGTTCAAACTAGAAAGTGTGTGGTGTAAGGTATAAGGAAAGTATGAGGCTGATTTGTTTCTGCCCTCATTGCATTTTAAGACTGAACATTGCCAGTGACATGACGGTTCGGTGACCTAAGCTAAAAAGGACATGTTCTCCATGGAGTGTCTACTGGAAGCACCACACAATGAGCTGAGCCCGCACCCATGCCTTCTTAACAGTGTCCACGTGGTCTGGAGTCGATGGGAGATGGGGCTACCTTCGACAGCATCAGGGGGGAGGGACTGGTGGGGCGGGGAGAGCTGGGGAGCACGGCTCGTTCTGCAGGCGGGCCAAGTTTTGCAGTGCAGGTCCAGCAGTGATCATCACAGCTGACCCTTCAAGCTTGTGCTGCAACCACATGTGGAGGCATGAAAAGTGTCTAGGCCCGATACACCGATTTCCTTGTCCGGAAGTGGGCCTTTCGGTACCTACATAAAACAAGAATGAAGAACCAATAAAAATCATTTTTCTACTAGTGTTTACAGTATTGCTACTACACGCAGGAACAATACAGCGGAAATCTTGTTTAAATAGGAAGTGTTTGACTGGTTTGTGCAGTAGTGTATATGTCCGATAAATGCTCGAACTACTGTTTTCAATAGAAAGTGCTGTAGGATAAAGCTCTTCAGATGTAGACACACAGCTTTCTGTCGTGAGTGGATAATGTCCCTCCCCGCACATTAACCTACACGAAGTCTCTCTTAGATGACTGCAGGCATCAGTCCGGTTCGAATGGTATGCCATACGATATGGGCCTTCGGTACTAGCTGTATTTTCGGTACCCTCTGCTGCTTGCCGAAGGATATCGCTCTGGGAATTGTGTATGGGGGTATGTTTCCTACCTTATTGTATACTTGTGTGGATTCGTAAGCCGTAGTCTCATTTAAGCAACGAATGCCAAGAATCAACACTAACCGACCTCGATGAAGAGCTAAAGTTCTCAGGCAGTGGGCGTTCGCCGCCAAGTTTGGCGGGCATGACACAAACACATGCAGACACACAAACTATTTACGTCTGGGACTGTTGTCAGTTAACAATTGCGCAAACAACCTAGTGAACGCCATTAAATGAATGATTTCATGTGTATGTTTATTGCTAGTGCATGCCATGACCTTCTGAAGAAAGTAAACACTCGCTAATCATTTTATATTTTAATCGTTTTGCTTTAGGTCTTCATCTTTGAAAATCTGATAATCAAGAAGGTTCATCTGGGATGACACGATGTTTTAACAGATCGTCTCATCACATTCACTGGAAATATGCTTTGGTCATAATCATCATTCTTGCAATGAGGGTGCGCTCGGGGCGCTACTATCATTGTGCTCGTCAACCCGATCGGGAGTTCGTTTTAGTTTAAGGTATTTCTCTGCTCTTCGCAAGAAACGGCAACCGTTTATTAAATTATTTTTTCTTTTCAGATAAACACGACTATCGCACGTTCTGTCGTGCAAACTGCCACAAAATATAGATTTGTTATAAAGTTTTAATTGATATCGTTACGTCAAAGTTTCGATCTACGACACCGCATCTCAGCGTACAGTTTGGTGAATTACGTTTGGCACTACTAATAACACGAACAACAGGAGTGAACTTGCCTGCACGTTGATGGAGAGTACCCCTTTCTGTTTCGAGAAAACTTCCATATCGGGACTGCCGGGTCTTTTTATCAATGCATCCAGTCACGCCTGTAAACTTTATTTCGCAGCAACCCCGCATGAACGCTTTAAAGTTAGCCGCGCTGTCCATGAACTTTACCGAGCGGGTGGAGAGGCTGTGCGAGTAGCCGAGAAACTCGTACAGCAGCTCGGCACACTGTCGGCTGCGGCAGGTTCACATGGTTCTTGTTACAACTGGGAATGTCCCGGCACCATAAAAGCTCAATGCACCGAGGACATGCCGCATTAATGAGGGCGGCAGGCCCTGATACTCCAGCTCCCGAGCAAGGACAGCAGGGTGATCACTACGGTGGCCATCGTGAAGTGGTACCGCAGAAAAAATTCGCGGTCGCTGAAGTGCTCCAGCGGGTTCAGGCGATCCGTCTTGGCACATGTCTCGAATGGCTGTCGCCTGCTTCGTCGTAGAGGATCTCTTCTGCTCTGAGAACGAAGTGCACGAACTCCGCTAGCCACTCGTCGGCCGGACACTCGAAACTCAAAGCCTCTCGAGTCAGCGCCGGAGCTCACTTGAGATTCTCGAGTCAAGAGTCGAGTAATTCCTCGAGTCTAGGAGCGTCTGGAGTGGAGGTCGGTGTATGAAGCGCAAAACCGGCCTCGAGTGGAGTTTCTAGTCGAGTCCGAGTGGAGTTCGAGTCGCGGCCCGTTTATGACTGCGGCTATAGGTGAACTCCTGGGCGGGGTGAAGCAACTGCAACTTGACAATAAAAGTTTATTTACGTACACACAAGTAATATGCCTGAGCAGATTAGTTCAGTGGAAATGTAAGTAGAAGCAAATTGTATTTTTCGCCCATAATGTGGGAAGAAACGAAAGCGATATCTGTAGCACGGTCGCGCAATGCGAGTGGCATGGTCCCGTCACGTTCCCCAGGTGCGACGTGGTTAATTCTCGTAGCCGTCGTGGTTAACATCGTGGATGCAACGGACGACTGCCACCAGTAATCCGTAAAGTTGAACGCGATGGAAGTTTCTAAAACCATCCAACATTACGAATTGCAACTGGTTACTGCTAAAGTGGGATTTCGCATAACGCGAGTAATGTTGGCATGCAAGTCTTTCAAGCAAACGACACGACGAATCTCCCTTCGTCGTGCAATTCTTGGCGGAACGCCAGTGCTGCCCTTTTCGCTCTCTGCACGTGACACGGCGTATACGGGAAGCTCTGAGTTCCCTCTCCTCGCGGCAAGTGGGAAGAGAAGAATTATCCCATTTTCCCCGCGCGCGCGCCGCGACGACAAGCTGCGAGGACGAAATCTCTTCAAAGTGTCGCTCATAAAGCTCTCGCTTTAAAAACAGAAGAGAAAGTGAGGGTGGGATGAATGCAAGCAAAGTCAGCTTTAGCAATGTACAGGTCACAAGAACAAAAAATAAGAAAGGAACAGATGCTTGCTAATTCATGGCGAAGCTGTTTACTGTTTGAGGCGAGAACGTGAGTGTAAAAGACAAAGACATGTAGGGCTAAATTTAAACAGAAAGACGCACATGTGCCGTATTTCATAGGGATAATGAGGCTTTAGAAACATGTGGTTTTGAAGTGCAGGTGGATTAGTCCTGCCCTTCCTAAATGGTAAAGGATTTGGCGAGAGCACTGGGTTCGGGTGCCGATGATGAAAGAACGGAGGAAAAATTAACTGTAATCACAAAAAAGTAGGTTATAAGACTGGCGGAAAAGGCCGAGAGCAGCGTGATAATACAAAGCATGTTATGGGGATAGATTATTCAACGAGAGACGTTATTTATAGCAAACTTTAAAGGGGAATGTATAAATATTTTTAGGGCAGATGGCACAAGCTACTGTCCCGTACAAAGGGTGCAGTCTGCTGTCCATCCATTCATCCATCCTATACTAGAAGACAGACTGTTATTTTAAGTTTCCTGGGCGTCTTCACGACGCCTCGCAAGAAACAGGTTGCCCCCAAGTCGCTTCTCAAGGGAACAGCGTTTGACTAGGGACACAGAAGCAAGGTGAACTCCTCCTGCTACGACCTTCAAAAAACTTTTTTTTTAATTCACAAAAATAAATAAAAATAACACGCACAAAAGATAACGCCAAAACGACAACATCGTTTTTTTCTTTTTTTTTTTGCGTGCCGAAGTGACGTCTGAAAATGCGCTCCCTCTTCTGCCCTTCTGAACAATGAATAGATAGATGGATGGATGAACGAATGAATGAGGCCGGACCTTTTTAATCGGGCGGCTGCTTGTGCCACCTAGCCAAAGCATTTATTCTGACAATTTACTAATCTCCGATTAAAAAAAAAAATACAGTGAGGTTAAGCCAAGCCTTTCAATTGTATACTTCTAAATTCGGAATTAACGGAGCACAGTCAAGATTCGCATATCGATTCGCTACGCAGCATGAACATTTATTTACCATTCTACACAATCGAAAGTTACAATACTTGTGACGCTGATTCCCCCTTCGCAACCTATTCCTCGCACTCTCGGCCTTGCGGATTGAAGGGAAAAGAAAACCGCAATTCTATTCTTCCTTCTACTTATGTCACAAGCTCGATAACCTGTACTTGTTAATCTCCGCTTTCCCAACGTCTATTCTTCCATCGCTGAGTAGGACTTGTGAAGTGTAAACGGTCGCGTAGCCATGGCTAAACCAACGACGGGCATCTGGCCCAACCCAGCAGAGGAATAAATTGGACGACCCGGGGATCTTTTGAGATGCAACCGAAACCTCGCTTACTCAGCGCCTCCTCCGCAATAAGGCTCCGTCAGACTGTGGGCACCTCGGCCGGGATTCGAACCCGCCACATGGGGATCCGTAGGAGAGCGCTCTCGCCTCGGAGCTACCGACGCGGCGAGGAATCTCGGCCCGTGGTCAGGCCTAGCTCTTTGTGAACCGCGTGGCGCGGGAGGATTGTACACATCGCGACATAGTTAGCGCGAACACGACATCGGCGAATTTCCGCATCGTACTTCTAAATAGTATTAGCGAGCACGAAATTTTATCGCTTACTTTATAAAACTAAATGAGCTCTTTCCGTAGCAATAAGAACTTATATGACATCCCTTGGTTTAGAAGAGAAAAAAATGGAAAAACCGGCGATTGCTTGTTCGCGCTAACAGTGTCGCGCTCTGTACATCTGTCGCAGTTAGCCGATGCACTATCGAGAGACATTACATTATCGATAGACATTACCTATGTGTTTCCATAGATATTATATAGCTCGTCTTGCTTTGTTGAGTGTTCAATAAGCAGGAGCGAAATTCCGCTCCATAGCTGTCCCATGCATTTAGGTGATCCTTTTATGTTTTGAGCACATCGGTCCACGGAGGCACCCGGTCCGGTCCGCTTAGCTGCGGACCGTGGGAGCCGCCTTGCCGGCAGGTGTACATATTGCCGCCCGCAGAGCCGAGAAAGCAACGCTTGGTCACGGTCTTCTAGAAGATTCCCGTTCATTCTCGCACCAGACGTAGCTTTCCCTCTGCTTTGTTATTCTCGAAAGTGCCAGTTCATCCTCGCCCCGAGCCCGCGACGCTTGAGCCTTCTTTGCCGAACTTTCGAGATAGTGACGCACGGTAGATAAGCAGCTACCCGCGACTTTGTCGAGTCAGTCTCGCCAGCGCTCTGTAGTGCCGCCGCATCGCCGCCCGCTTTTCTGTTGCCTCGACGCTCTTTCGCTACTTATTTTTGTTCGGCACAACTTCGCCAATTAAACCTTTATCCTTCAGTTCACTGTTCGGCTTCTCGTCGCTTCAATTCGTGACATTTCTGGTGGAGGTGCGGTGTATGAAACCCGTGCAGCGTACCCCTACCAGAACTCGTTCTGCAAGCCCCATTCCCCGACGACCTTCCGTTGAAGACTCGGAGCATCGTGCCAGCCGCCGACTTCAGGGGCAATCTCCTGAACTTGGACCACTCCCGGCGAGAACAAGGCAAACGATAACGACGATGGCTTCACCGACGACGCAGACCACAGCAGCACCCGCCGTTGGTTACCTGCCCGTCATTCCACGAACTCCGACTCCCTTCCACGGTGAGGTCTCAGAGTACGTGGAAGACTGGATCCAGGACTACCAACGTGTCGCCCGACATAACGGATGGACTAGGAACACTGCCTTCAGTACCTCTACTTTTCGCTGGAGGGCACAGCGAGGGACTGGTATGAGAACCATGAGGCTTCCCTGACATCGCGGGATACCTGCATTGCTGAACTTAAGCGAACATTCGCAAGCCAGCATCGACGACAGCGGGCGGAGGACGCTCTGCACACAAGGACCCAAGGCCACAACGAAAGCGTCACCAGCTTCGTTGAGGACGTGCTACGCCTCAGTGCCCTCGTCGACCCTATGGCCAGTGAGGAAAAGAAGCTGCGCGTCCTGATGAGGGGCGTGAAGAGCGAAATCTTCGGCGGCCTTGTTCGTCACCCCCCGACGACAGCAGCTGAATTCGTCGCTGGAGCCACGGACATGGAGCGTGCTTTGCAAGCACGATCGAGCCACTACAATCGACTCGCCGGCTCCCATGCTGCTTCTGCGATTGCATCGGCGTCACTTGACCTGGGCAGCCTTGGTGTCGACAACCTTCGCCAGATAATCCGCGACGTCGTTTGGGAGGAGATCAGGAAGGTGCTGTCCACTGCCGATCGCCCTGCCTCGCTTTCTATGACGGAAGTAGTGCGAGAGGAGGTGCACCGAGCCTTCCAGCAGGAGGCTCCCGTCGACCTGTCACCACCGGAACAGCCAACGGTGAGCTACGCCGCCATGGCCGGACGACCGCCACCTGCTGCCTGTCAACCTCCTGCGCCGCAACGACAAGACGCACCAGCACCACCCCCGACGTCTCGACGATCGAGCTCAGTACGTCCGGCGAGAACAACGGGCGCCCAGGAAGACCGACGTGTGGCGGACGGCCGATCGACGCCCCTTGTGCTACCACTGTGGTGAAGTGGACCACATCTACCGACGATGCCTGGGCCTACGAGGGTTCGAGCCCAACGACCCTCGACCACGTCTTGGGGAGCGACCTCGGGACCAGGGTTGGGCAGAAATACTCAAAAATGTATTTGGAAATACAAATACTGGGATACATTAAAGTAGTAGCTAAAATACTGATACTAAAATACATCTGTAAAAACGTATCGCGATACGTATCGGAAATGCATCTTAAAAAGAGGCAAAAAAGTATTTGGAAATACAAATACAGGAATACATTTTAGGGAGGGCAGAAATACAAATACAGAAATACTGACAGCGGAATACATTTTACAAATTTTTTGAGACGCCAACTGAGATGAAGCTTGAAGTTTGAAGTGGATGTTTTCGATCCCGAAACCACTTTCCTGTAGGCTTGGCACTTTGCCTTGAAGATAGTGGTTTCGGACGGCAAGGAGTCTTCAATGGGCCCAAAAAAACATCCCATCAAGGGCTGATCGCGGTTTCTTCCATGACATCCTGTCTGTCTGACAAGGGGATCCTGTCAACATTGATCACATGATGTCACGGTGGAATGAACTAATATTCTTTATCTGTAGGTGTGGCCTTGAACATAAAACTTTACCACGCTGCGGTATGAAAGGACAATACGTACTTTCGTTGTAGGTTACCTAGTTGAAGATTGTACATACAGTGTCATTTGGAATTTTTGAGAATAGTGGACCACCTGAGGCATCTTGGAATACATGTCTTATCTTCTGTTACGGTTGAAAAACGATACGGTAGCATCCCTGTTCTGAAGGTCCTTACTACCGACCCTCCGCCACTGACGCACAAATTGCGGTCCTCCAAGTTTTGCCTAGCATTATCCAAACGGAGACCTCGTGGATTGCGAGCTGATATTGCCGGCACGGGTGCGAGCTGTCCGAGAAACAGCGGTCTCGAGACGAGTCGCGGGAGTACGTAGTCTGAGATGGCACAGCGAGGCCACTTCTGGCCTCCTTCTGGGTTTCGGATCACCAGAACAGCGGGTTACGTTCACGTTCGCTGATGACGTACCCTTGAGCCGTGCAATGTTACGGGCGCAGCCGCAGATGAATTCGAATATGTGTTGAACTTCACAGCGTGAGCCTTCCTACTATTTCAAGTCAACCACCGCCAGGCTCGTGCTGCAACGGAATGTGACTCAGCTTTGCCGGCTGGGTGTACTCTGTACGCTAAGGCAAGAGAGACGGTTAGCAGCGGGCACTGGATGCCAGCAAACAATGACTCAAGAAATCCCTACCTAAGAACCTGCGGCAGAAGATGCTCTGACTCCACTCCTGGCACGCCACCTGGTTCGAGTCCCCGACTACGCAACACTTCTCAGAAGAGAGAAGAGGACGCATAGAAAAATAGTTTGCAGAATCAAAAGGAACCTTGGTCAGCATAGTAACAATGCCCCCGCATCTCCTTGACTCTGATACCCTCAGCAGTAAAAAAAAAAAAAAAAAAAATGCGTTCGGACTTGCTTTTTTTTTTCTTTTTCTTTTTTTTTTTGGGGGGGGGGGGGAGTATTTTTCAAGAAATGTAACGAAATACATTTCATCCTGATTGTATCGCGATACAAAAAAACATTCCAAATGTATTTCGATATAGGAATACAGATACTGGTGAAAAAAATGTATCGCGATACAGAAATACAGATACGAAATGTATTTCTGAAATACTATCGCGATACATTTGTATCGCGATACTGCCCAACCCTGCTCGGGACATCGAGGACTACCTCCGCCGCTCTTCCTCACCTGAGTCGTCTCGCCGCCGAGGATTCCGTTCACCGTCTCCCCGGCGCTCGCCATCGCCCTTCCGACGGTTTCGTCGAGACAGCCTGTCACCCATCGCTTCCAGTCGGGAAAACTGAGTGCGGCAATGCCGGGAGGTGGTATTGCCGAGGACGAACGACGCCAATATCCTCCACAAACGTCGGAGGGCTCCCCCACTAGCGACGAGACTCATCAGAGCAAAGCTTCTGCGACGGTGTCCAATAACCTCGACGTAATCATCGACGGCCACGACGCGAAGGCACTCATCGACACCGGAGCAGACTATTCGGTTTTAAGTGGGAAACTCTCTCGCCGCCTTCGGAAGGTGATGATGCCGTGAGATGGCCCGAAAATACGAACCGCCGGCGGACATCTCATCACACCAGTGGGAAGGTGTACTGCGCGCGTGGACATCCACGGAGAGACCTGCCCCGTGAAATTCATCGTTCTCAAAAACTGTTCGAGACACGTCATCCTTGGCATGGACTTCCTCTGTGAGTACGGTGCGGTGATCGACCTTGGAGCAAACAGGTTGACGCTGCGAAAGCCCGTGCTACCTCCGGAGGGATCCAAAACGTCGCCAGCCGCCGTCCGAGTCATTGCGGACCACGTGAACCTGCCGCCACGGTCGAGTGTTCTTGTGCCCGTCGTGACCGATGCAGTTGCCAGCAGGAACGTCCTTCTGGAAGGCAACGTCCAACTGCTTCTCGGAAGAGGAATAGGCGTCGCAAGGGGCTTAGCAGAGCTGCAGGATGGACGTTCTGTGGTCCTCGTGACGAACTTTCGACCGGAGGCGCAGCACCTCACGAAAGGTGCCGCTGTAGCACACGTCGAGGAACTCCGGGCCGACGCCGAAATCGCCGTGATCTCCGACGAGCCCTCGCCATGTCAGCCGTACAGTACACCGCCACCACAGCTCGACGTTAACCCCAAGCTCAGCGCCACGGAACGACGACAGCTCGGAGGCCTCCTCGCCGAGTTCGGCGACTGCTTTGCGACGACGTCGAGGGTGCGCCAGACAGCAGTTGCTAAACACCGCATCATTACTAACGAGGACGCGCTCCCTGTGCATCGGCCGCCGTACCGGGTCTCCCCAAAGGAACGAGAGGCCATTCATAAACAAGTAAAAGAGATGCTGAACGACGACATCATTCAGCCTTCGAGCAGCCCGTGGGCCTCTCCAGTCGTACTCGTGAAGAAGAAGGACGGAACGCTTCGCTACCGCGTTGACTACCGGCGGCTCAACGCGGTCACCAAGAAAGATGTGTATCCGCTCCCCCGCATTGACGACACGCTGGACCGACTGCGCCACTCCCGATACTTTTCGTCGATGGACCTTAAAAGTGGCTACTGGCAGATCGAAGTCAACGAACGGGACCGAGAAAAGACTGCCTTCGCCACGCCCGACGGACTGTGCACGGCACCGGCAACGTTCATTAGCTTGGACAGTAGATTCCCGTTCATTCTCGCACCAGACGTAGCTTTCCCTCTGCTTTGTTATTCTCGAAAGTGCCAGTTCATCCTCGCCCCCAGCGCGCGACGCTCGAGCCTTCTTTGCCGAACTTCCGAGATAGTGATGCACGGTAGGTAAGCAGCTGCCCGCGACCTTGTCGAGTCATTCTCGCCAGCGCTCTGTAGTGCCGCGGAATCGCCGCCCGCTTTTCTGCTGCCTCGACGCTCTTCCGCTACTTATTTTTGTTGGGCACAAGTTCGCCAATTAAACCTTTATCCTTCAGTCAGTGTTCGGCTTCTCGTCGCCTCAATTCGTGACAATATAATTAAAAGGGGCACCCCAGGGCGGCTCTTCACTTCGCGAGTTGTTACACACTATAGGAATAAATGGAAAGGAAACGTTTTCTGTGTATAGGCAACTTGCAATGCTTTTTGGTTTGGCGCCATCTAGCGACTGAAGCAAGAAATATCGGGCACCCTGGGAGTGGCTGCTGCATTGTTCAAACGTGAGCTTTTACTCTGGTGGCGCCGCTTTGCC